>NC_080078.1:22873379-23173379 GCF_949987535.1 Balaenoptera acutorostrata | reverse complement strand
TTCTCCAGTTGCGGCGAGCGGGGACCACTCTTCATCGCGGTGCGCGGGCCTTTCACTATCGCGGCCTCTCTTGTTGCGGAGCACAGGCTCCAGACGCGCAGGCTCAGTAGTTGTGGCTCACGGGCCTAGTTGCTCCGCGGCATGTGGGATCCTCCCAGACCAGGGCTCGAACCCGTATCCCCTGCATTGGCAGGTGGATTCTCAACCACTGCGCCACCAGGGAAGCCCTAGAGTAATATTTCTTGAGTGATTGCTATGAATGAGACACTGTGCTCAATGCTTTCGTTACGTTTTCATTCACTGCTTATAAGAGTTTATGAGAAAGCTACCACCCCACCTGCATTCCAGAGGAGGAAAGAGGGGCTCAGAGAGGTGAAGGCAGTTGCTCGTGTCACATGGCTAGGAGGTGGAAAAGCAAGGATTTGAAACCAATTTTGTCTGACTTCAGAGCTTGTACCTTTAAACACTAGTCCTTCTATCTCCAACTCATGCATTTTAGGAAAATTGGACCATGCTAACGTTATAAGGAAAATAACTGTTCATAATCCCAGCACTGAGGGACAGTCTGCACAAGCTATACTATTCTTCTCCCCCCACTGTCTTAGCCTCCAGCCCCATTTTCATTTCCCTTTCATCCACCTCACTCCCTTTCACTATCACCAGCCCTGTTTAAACCAGGGGTAAATAGCTGACTGAAGCTAGGCCAGTCACATGTGTCCATCGCAAATTTAGAATAGAGTCACAGAGACCGTTAGCTGGGGAAAGGAGGGTTGCTGAACAGCCGAGGTACGTGGACCATTGGGGCCTCCACAATGGATCTTGTGGAAGGAGATGAAAGCACAGAGAGCTGTTCTGCAGGGAGTGAAGCAGGATAGGATGAGAGGCAGATTTGAGGGAGCATGTAGTTCCGATAAAGAGCTAGCGGAGAGAGTCGCCAAGATTACAGCTCTCTGAGGTCAGCCTGAGTTGTCTACAGTTGTGTCCGTAAGACCAGCCCTCTTTTAATTTAGCTTCCTTGAGTGAGTGTCTCTTCCTGGTAGCCAAATGCTCCCTGACTATACAATGATTGTTAATATTTTGGAGTGTTTCCTCCTAGTTTCTTTCCTTCTTTTCCTTCTTTCTGTTGTCTATAATCTCAGATGCAGAGAGCTGAGTTACTCCTACTTCTGGGATCATCACTGGTTTCTGCAATGCCCCTCTCATTCTACTTATCACCTCCACCCTTTTCTTTCCCAGTCCCTATTCCCATCCCCTCCCTCACAGGCACCCGCTCTAATGTTTCTGATATATGTCTCTAATGCATGTTTACCTGTAAAATGTTCAGGGTTGTTTTCTATGTGTATGTGATTTTAATATACTCAAATGGTGGCCTGTGATAAATCTCCATCAGTTTTCTTTTCTTTTTTTTTTTTTTTTGTAGTTAGCAGTACGTTTGAAACCATTTTCCCCTTATGTATCTTCTCATGGTTTAATCATACTTCACATATAGTTTCATATCCACTTTTATTTATTTAGTACTATAATGAGAGGGAGTTTTATTTATTACAAGGTCAGGAACTTAGCTGTCCACGATACACCTTTCTCCTAAGAACTCATATTGGAGAACAGCTTACAAAATACCCAGTTTTGTGAGGTAGTCTTTTCTTCAAGTCATACAAGGAGACATCTCTCAATTTTTTCTTTGAGTTTCACTGAGGAAGATGATGGAGTGAGTTGACAGAGAGGATTCTGGATCTGAGACCAACTGAATTCTTTGCTTTGCTGCCTGAATGGAGAGCTGGAGAGCTGGAGGGGATTTTAGGCTTACCCAAGTCTCAGCTCCAGCCTCTAGGAGCTCAGAGATAAGACTGGTGGATGTACTAATTAGGACTCTTTTGACTGAAATAACAGAAACCGAATTCAAGTTAGCTTAAGCTAAAAAGGGCATTTACTGCCTCCTGTACCTTGATAGTCTGTGGTAGTGCAGGTTTGGGTCATGGCTGTATCCAGTACTGAAAATGACCTGAAAAGGGAATCAGAACCAGGCTCTTTCCATTTCTTGGCTCAGTTTTCTCTTTGTTGACTTCGTTCTACAGCAAGTTCCCCCCAAAGAGAGGCAGAAATGGCCAAGGGCAGCTTCAGGCTTACACTTCTTCTCCTTAGCAACCCCAGCCAACAGAGAGCAGCTCTCGCCCAGCAATTCCAGCAGAAGGCCCCACATTCATTCCAGTTGGGCTGGGCTGGATCACATGCCCATCCCTGAATCAGTCACTGTGGCTGTGCTTGCCTAGGGTTGGGTCATGGGAGTGGGATCAGCCCATCTGAGCATATGGAGGGAAAGAGGGAAAGGGATACCAGGGTTCCACTAAAAGAAGAAAAGGGAATGGATGGTAGGCAGGCAATAACCAAAAGAGGTCCATCAGCATGGACCGAGGGCAATGCAAAAATTTCTTCAAGTGTATATCTAGGGAAGGGGAAGAGTAGGAATAAGGAGTTGAAGCAGGTAAGTAGGGGGATCTTGAAGTATATCAGCTACCCAGTGCTGACCCTGCATGGAAAGCCCATGCCCATCTTGAAGGCCACAGTAAAAAAGGAACCAGAGAATAAAGCACAATCTTTAGATTCAGACAGACCTGGATTCAGATCTCGCACTGTTTGATGGCCAATAGGCACATGAAAAGATGCTAAACATTGCTAATTATTAGAGAAGTGCAAATCAAAACTACAATGAGGTATCACCTCACACCAGCCAGAATGGCCATCATTAAAAAATCTACAAATAACAAATGTTGGAGAGGGTGTGGAGAAAAGGGAACCCTCCTACACTGTTGGTGGGAATGTAAGTTGGTGCAGCCACTATGGAGAACACTATGTAGGCTTCCTCAAAAAACTAAAAATAGAATTACCATATGATCCAGCAATCCCACTCCTGGGCATATATCCAGACAAAACTATAATTCAAAATGATACATTCACCCCTATGTTCACAGCAGCACTATTTACAATAGCCAAGACATAGAATCAACCTAAATATCCATCAACAGATGAATGGATAAAAAAATGTGGTACATATATACAATGGAATACTACTCAGCCATAAAAAAGAATGAAATCATGCCATTTGCAGCAACATGGATGGAACTAGAGATTATCATACTAAGTGAAGTAAGTCAGAAAGAGAAAGACAAATATATGATATCACATATGTGGAATCTAAAATATGGCACAAGTGAAACTGTCTATGAAACAGAAACAAACTCAGAGATATAGAGAACAAACTTATTGTTGCCAAGGGGGAGGGGCAGTGGGGGAGGGATGGATTGGGAGTTTGGGGTTAACAGATGTAAACTATTACATATAGAATGGATAAACAATAAGGTCCTACTGGGTAGCAGAGAACTATACTCAATATCCTGTGATAAACCATAATGGAAAAGAATATGAAAAAGAATATACATATACACACATAAAACTGAATCATGTTGCTGTACAGCAGAAATTAACACATTGTAAATCAACTATACTTCAATTAAAAAAATCTCTCACTGTTTGACTCAGGCAAGTCCCTTCCCCTCTGTGAGCTTCATTTTCCATAATTGTAAAGTGGAGATACATATGTAAATACAAGACAGTGGCATAAAGACAGCACCGTGCCTGGCTCATCATAGACTCTCAAATGTTATGGTTATTTGCCTTTCCAATCACTTACACCACTTATCACAACGTGTCAAAACTATATATTTGTGTATTTAGTTCCCTCGTTCTATTGTGAGTTCTTAAAAGGCAAGGGCTGTGGCCAATTCATTCTGTCCTGCCATACTCAGAACATAGCAGATGTTCATTAAATATTAATTAGATAAGTGAACGTTGTTGATTTGGGGTCTGGCTCAGGATTGATTAGATGAGTGGCTAGTGATGGGAATGACCCAGAGACCACGATTCCTCCAGAAATTCCCATTTAAGTTTCATTCTAACCTTGACCAGAGCTTCATATCTTCACTTCAATCCAAATCTAAAGCCTACCCTGAACACATCTAAATGCTGAGTCCCTGGTGGATTCTAGTGAGACCTTGAGGTTTACATAGAGAAAGGTCAGCTAATAGTGACACTGGGGAGGGTTTGGACGTGAGCAACAGAGTAAGTGGTATTTTATGAGAACCCATGTAGAGACGAGCACTCTTTGTAAATTTCGCATGGCAATATTTTAATAAATGAGGCCATTGGGATGTGTGGGGCTTTATATATCATGCCCTGTATTTATATTCCTGTCAACTTTCCTTGCTTAAGCAATGTATTTATTGTAGTCCATTTCACCATGTCTCACAAGATAGGCACTGTATCATGTCAGACAGAAATAAGTGAGGTGGGCTTGGGTCTGACATAATGAAAAGGCCAGAAGAAAAATTTGGTGCAGAGGGCACGGGGTTAGTTTATGCTTTATACAACCGTTCTCCTTTTTGCTCAAGCAAGTTGCAAAATGCTGGGCCTGGGTGCCTTGTTGTGTGGTTCCTCGCTCCTACTCCCAACCCCACCCCCTAGTTTGGACCTCAGTAAATGTTAAGAGGTTGGAGGAATCCTCTGATAACCTGAGAAAAGTTAAGGACTGTTTGGTTCCCCTGAAATGTATACAGCATTTTACACCCAACTTTAGAACGTTCCTGATGCAGGATTGGTCTGGCTTGAATCAGGTGATCTTCCTCCAAACCAATCAACTGGGAGGCCAAATTGTAACCAGGGCTGTGGACTACGGCCATGTTAGGATGGCGGGGATGGGAGGGAGGGTCAACAGGTTTTTAGAGCGAGAGGAAGGGGCTTTCCTGGGAGGATAATCCTCTAGGCATCATACGTAAAGTGTTTTTGATCATTATCTGTCTCCACCTCTCCCTCTCCCTCTTAGCCCTTGAAAACACTTCCTTACCATGGTTTCCAAGGTGCATAGTGATCTGACCCTCACCCACCAATACAGACATGTCTGTCTCCACTTCTTGTTTTGCTCTAAGTTCTGGACTTGCTGAACTGCCTACCTGCAAATCCCTGGACCTGACATTGTCCTTCATGTCTCTAGGCCTTTGTATGTGTTGTTCCCCAACCAGAAATACCTTTCTTCTTGTTTTCACATAATGATCCTCAAAATAGCTAATGGATTGCCTAGTTCAGAAAGCTTCCCCTGACCCTTGTTCCCCACCTCAGTTCCCTCCACCAAGCTGAGAAGCTGTTATGTTTTTCCGAAGCATCTTTTTCATATTCATATTCTCTCTCTCTCTTTCCCTCCCTCCCTCCCTCCCTCTCTCTCTACCCCCAACCCCTTACATGCACACACACCATATATCCTTTGAATTGCAATTACCTGTCTATTTCTCTGTCCCACTTATTAGATTGTGAGCTTCCTGAGGTCAGGGACTATCTCTTGTCTCTGTATGTTCAACACCTAACCCAGTACTAAACATGTAGGAGCTCAATAACTGTTTATTAAATGAAAGAAATCCCTCTAGAACTGAGCTCTTCACAGATCATAAGGGAAGGTTTACAATTAGAATTCAGAGCTAGGCACCTAATGATGCAAGAATTATGGCCCTGTAATATTTAGTGGAAATTTTTCAACAAGAGCTTCTCTGGTTCCTAATTAGGGGAATTATGTTAACAAGCCACCTTGCAAAATCCCTGATAATCATGTTCCAAACTTACCCCACTGGGTCTCATTTAGATTTAAAAGATAACAGAAACATTCTGGTGATGAACATGATTTCTGGCCTCAGTTAGCACGTGCTGCCCTTATTGTACCCCGAGGACCTCCTATCAAAGAACAAACTCAGCAACCACAGCCTTGGGGCTTTTCCAAGTGCACTGTTACCTTTTCCATTGCACAGTTGCTAAGTTTTCCCACTCTTGTGTCTCACTATGTATTTAGTCCACTGATCATTTTTTACAGTATTGTCTGAGATTAATGTCAAGTGTTGATTCTTTGACTCTGCTTCAACAAACGTTCACTGAATGATTTCAGCATCTGGAGAAATAGGAATGGGATCACATGGAGGCTTTAGCCTTCAAGGCATTGACACATGATTATTAGCCAGAAATACAACATGATAGGTAAGGACGTGCAAAGTCACTTATTCATTTACTTTATCTGTCTTTACGTCATGTAGGAGGCATCTATGTTTACCCACTTAGTTTTAGTAGAATGTTCTTACAGCACCCTGTCTCCTTGACCACAATTGCTTAATTCAAACTGGGCATTGGACTTCCCCAGGAGTTGATATAGAGAACCGGTCTCTTTCCAACTGTGAGCATTGTAAGATGTATAATTCAGGAGCTATCACATTGAGAAACAGGTGACGGGCAAAGAGAGCTGAATTGAAGATGGAGGGAGACTCTGTCCTAGTTCTCCTTGTTCTGAGGCCCGGAGTGTCCTTGCCTTTCATGAGGTTTGATTATTAACCATGTTTTAGGGATTATGTGAAGCAATAAATTGCCCACCCTTGTTCAAGGTAGTGATAATTTTCTCCTAATATTCATTCTGTCTTTACTCTTTATGACCCCTGATTTTTGGCTGTCCATGTGGCCGTCCAAATTAAAGACCATATTTCTGCCTGCCTCCTTACAACTGGGTGATGACATGACAATGCTCTGGCCAACGGATGCAAGCAGAAAGCTTGTAACTTCTGGGTTGTATCCCTGAACAAAAGGGATAAATCCTCGCCTGCTCATTTTACTTTTCTCCCTTCCTGCTTACAGGAATGTTGATGTGGCCATAAGCTCTGTTGCATCATAAAGATGAGGGCAGCACTCAAAGGGATGGTAGAGCAACAAGACCAAAAGAGCCTGGGTGTGTAACATCATGGAGCTGCCATGTCAGCCCAGGAATGCTTACACCAAGACTATTACATGTCAGAGAAAGAAATTTTTGTTTTATTGAGGCTCTGTTACTCTGGCTCTCTGTTACAGCAGCTGAAGTTATATTCTAAATAATATAGTGAGTTTCTGTTGCTTGCAACCCCAAGAGTCCTAAATAATTCCACTATTTATTGAACATCTGCATGCTGGATTCTGGAGGATACAGCAAAGGAGGAAATAAACCTTGTCCCTGCCTTCATGATGGTTACAATTTAGCAAGGGGATGTAATGTCAATCAGTTAATTATACAAAAAGCATTGTAATTACATTTGTGATCAGTGTGACGAAAGAATGAGTATTCTGAGAACAAATACCAGAAGAAGCTGACTAAGTCTGGACACAAAACATTACATTTGAGAAATAGAATATCTCCTGCCATATCAGTAAACAAAGGATGTCACAGTCTTCAGCAATTGCAACCCTCCAGCGTGAGCTGGAGAGTCCTGAGGGAACTCAGGAAGGAAAGAATACCTGCCATCTAGCAGCCATCAGACTGCAGCCACTCCCCATGGTGAGCCCTGAAGAAACTCAAGATGTGGGCTTCCCTGGTGGCGCAGTGGTTAAGAATCCGCCTGCCAATGCAGGGGACACGGGTGCGAGCCCTGGTCTGGGAAGATCCCACATGCCGCGGAGCAACTAAGCCCGTGCGCCGCAATTACTGAGCCTGCACTCTAGAGCTTGTGAACCACAACTACAGAGCCCGTGTGCCACAACTACTGAAGCCTGCATGCCTAGAGCCTGTGCTCCGCAACAAGAGAAGCCACTGCAATGAGAAGCCCGCACACCACAACAAAGAGTAGCCCCTGGTCACCGCAACTAGAGAAAGCCTGCAAGCAGCAACAAAGACCCAACGTAGCCAAAAAGAAATGAATAAATTTATTAAAAAAAAAAGAGACTCAGGATGTGAAAATACAGGATACTGACCCCAGATAGCTGAGATGCATATCAAAGGCATGATTTCAGTGAGCCCAGACTCTTACATCTTCCCATTGATAGGAAAGTGTTAAATTCCTTAACTTGGAATATCTGGTTTTCTTTAATTAACAATAATCTTTTGATGTTCTCGACTACCTACCCTTTGTTGCAAAACATCTATATAACCTGGCTCTCCCCTCACCTCCTCAGAGCAGTTTCTCAGAGTTTTCTGAAGCCCTGCCTCCCAGGCTTGAAGTCCTAAAAATTCCCATGGAATAAAATATAACTCTCAACTTTTAAGTCCACACATTCAGTGAGAGTTTGTCAAGCAAAGATAGCAGACTGGGAGAAGAAACAGCTTTAAAGGGCTCAAGAGGGGAAGGAGCTCCTGTAAGGTTCAAGGCAGTTGAGACAACAGGTTCAAGGCATAAAGATACAGCAAGAGAGGGAGGGAAGATAGTGACCCAAGTTGATGTTGGGGGTCGGCAGAAGCCAGATTCTCTAGGTCCATTTAAGTCAGTGTAGGTTTGGGTTTTAGTTTAAGAGCAATGGGAAGACGTGTAGGGTTTTTTTGGTGAGATTAGATGTACATTTAAAAAATGTGACTCCAGTGGTCAGTAAGGAATCGATTGGGTGGAGGCCATCAAGAGAGAATGTGGGGAAAACAGAGGAGATTATTGCAGTGGCTTTGTCAAGAGATGACGGTGCCTTAGATTACGGTGGAGATGGCTGAGATGGGGCATCTTAGTCTTTAAGACTCTTAGAATTTCTCAAAGATGGGACTTCCCTGGTGGTCCAGTGGCTAAGACTCCACACTCCCAATGCAGGGAGCCCAGGTTCGATCCCTGGTCAGGGAACTAGATCCCACATGCAGCAACTAAGACCCGGTGCAGCCAAATAAATAAATACATAAATATTTTTTAAAAAAGAATTTCTCAAAGATGTCAAATGCAAGGCTGTGCCTTTAATGCTTCTGTAATGGGTACCACTGGCTGCCTCCCACCCCGACTCCCACCTCCAACCCCCACCAGCATCCATTTGCCACTTCCTAGCAGACCCCTGCTTTTGATTAACTTCCCCTCCCTACCGCAGACGTGAGCCTCAGGGGAAGCTGAACCCAGCCTCAGCACAAGGAGTGAATCTGATTGGTCTGGGGGTAATCCCACTCCCAAATCATAGAATGGTTTGGCATGAGCTGGTGACCCCAAAGTAGCCAAGAGGAGGTGAAAGAAAATTTGCTGTGGACTTCTGGGTAAAGCTTACAGCCCCTGAAGTAGAGTGATGGGAAAAAGTGACCTCTCTTCTTGTTCTGGATGTTTGTCATCTGAAAATAAAGTAACACCAACCTGAGGACACCAGCCCTGAGGGTGACTGAAGGGAGAATTGAAAGGAACCAGGGTCCTTGGTAACATTGCTGAGTGGCTGAATCAAGCACTCCTGAAGCCCACTTTCTTCAGGACAACCTTCAGGGGAGATGGTACATTTCTCAAACTTTGAAGCCAGTTGGAGTCCTGAATTCTGTTACTCACAGCTGAAATCTGCATAACTGGTATCTTTCCAAACACACACCAGGAAAAGCTACTGGGCATCCTGGGGTTATTCCTGGCCAAGGACCTGGATTCTTTCACCCAAGGCATTCATCTTGCCAGCTCAGCTTGTCTGAAGTGGAGGTGAACTACGAAAAAGGGAGAAAGAAGATATTTATTGTCAAGCAGAAAAGCTTAGATTTTGTACTGAAGGCAATGAGTAGACCCTAAAGAGTTTACGAGCAGAGAAGCAGCAGGGAAGTGGTACTTCACACAGACAGTGGCAGCCTTGTGTAGCAGAAGCTGGAGGGGAAAGCCGAAGAGGAGGCCTGGCCTAGCTGATGCCACAATGAGGGTGTGGGTGATGAGGACGGGCTGAGATGGTGGCTGTGGGGACAATGCGGAAAGCAAGGCATGGATTCAAGAAATGCACTCGTCTCTTCCCCGTCCCCTCCAGAAACCACAGGGCAGGAGGAGACCTGAGATCCCAATCTCTGCTGAAGCTTCCCAGGGTCACTGCAAGCTTGGCGATTAGCTGCGTTTAGAGCCTTCTGGATATTTAGGCAGTCTCAGTACTCTCTCAGGAGGACCCTCTTTGCAGAAGTCTCATTTGTTTACTGATTGAACAGCTTTCTATTGTGCATTCTTATAGGAAATAGAAATACATAGTATTCATGCCAACAGTCCTTGTTTCCTTACCTATGGCAGACATCACTAATCGACTGTACTCTTCTTTCCTGAGGAGTCCAGACTCAGTCCTTTCAGGCATTACCAACTGATCTGAGTTGGTTGGGTGTGGTGAGATTTAATGGCCTTGCCTACCACATGCCAGATCATGTGTGAAGCCCTTGTGTTCGTTTTCTGTGGCTGCTATAACAAATTGCCAGATTGGAGGACTTGAAACAACGGAAATGTATTCTCTCACAGTGCTGGATCTTCTATGTTTCGTGCCTCAGCACCCTCATTTGTAAAGCAGAGATTGCAGTACCTTCATCATGGGGTTATTGTGGTATTAAATGGTAAGTGCTCAATGAATGTTGGCTACTACTATTTGGTGGTGCTGGGCTCCTGGGGGCGACCCTGGGAAGTTGTTCAGGGAAGTCAGTCTGATAAGGCGCCCCCAGTTGTCTCTCACCCCAACAGTTCCAGAGAGAGGCTACTGAAGGCAGATTCCAGTCTTTTTTCTCCTGTACAGAGCTTCCATTATTAAAGCATTCTCTGGAAGCAATCAGCTCTGGGAGTCTTGGAACTCCACCTCCATGTTGTAAAAGGCCCTTTGTTCAAGTTGGAAGTGGGGCCACCAGGACACAGAGGAGGTCAGTGGGGTGATAGAGGCCCCGGGCCTTGGCTCCATTTCATTTCCTCACTCTTCCTCCTCCCCCTCCCCCTCCCCCTCCCCCTCCCCCTCCCCCTTCCCCCCTCCCCCTCCCCCTCCCCACTCTCCTTATCCCCCTCCTCCTTGCCCACCAGGGAGCAGCTGTCTGAGCTGGAGATCTGAGCATTCTCTCTGCATCTGCCAAGCTGAAGCAGCATATTGATGATTGCTTGCAAATGTGAAATAGATAGGAAGTGTTTTGCGCTTCAATGGCATAACAGGTGTTACTTCTCCCTGGCTGGCGGAGGATGGAGCTGGCACTTCCGTTGGGATGCAGAGGAGGTGAAGGGAGTCTCCCACTTCACCTGCGCCATTGATGATTTCTGGGCACTTGTTGCGTACCTACTGTTTTATGGTATTTTGTATAATGGCCTCCATACACAGCAACACTCCCCAACCCCAGGAAAGAAATGGTCATCCTTAAGTTTACAGATGAACTCAAGGTGCTGCCAGACAATACATCAGAGTGGGGATTTCAGCGCAGGTGGATTTGATACCAAGGCCTGAAGGTTTTCCTCCACCCCACCTGGGCTTTGGAAAGACACGCTGACGGAGCTGGCATTCGGCTTGCTCAGAGAGTGCCAGGTGCCATCTCCTTCCGGGGCTAGACCAGCGGTCGGCGAACTTTCCGTAAAGGGCCAGGTGATAAGTATTTAGGTTTTGCAGGCCACATGATCTCTGTTTCAACTACTCAACTCTGCTGTTATAACAGGAAAGTAGCCACAGACAGTAAGTAAATAAATGGGCATGGCTGTGTCCCAGTAAACTTTATTTATAAAAACAGGCGGCCAGCCGGTATGCAATAATTAGCAAATCCCTGAAGTAAATCACCTGAGTTTGACTCCTGCCTTTTCCAGTTACCAGCTGTGTGACCGTATTTAACCCATCTGTGCCTCGGTTTCCTCATCGGTAAAGTGGCACTAGTGATACCTCATAATAATCATCATAATTTTAATACTCATGAGGTTGTTGTGAGGATTAGATGAGTTAAAGTAGGAAGAGCTTTTACAATAGTGTCTGCCGTAGAGTCAGGGGGCAGTGCCAGTTGGCACTGTTACTAGCATCATCCTCATCTTCAGCATAGTTGAAAGGACCTGGAGCTAGAAAACGGGGATGATACCTCCTTCACAGGTTTGCTATGAGAATGAAGTGAGAAAATGTATGCAAAATGCCTTAAGTTGTGCTAGCACATAGCAGGTGCTCAGTGACCCCGCAGGTGAATCCCCAAACTCTCATCAGGTCTCCTCCAGCTAGTTCTATAAACCTCTTCCTGGTATAAAAAAAAAAGAGGGGAAAGACCCAGTCACACTCTATTAGGCTGCTCGAGTCTTAGCTGGGAAAGACAAAAGTGTGGGAAAGATTAAGGGAAGCTTCAGTCACTAGGCAGAAATTCAGGGCTGCAGAGAAGAGAAGCCCCAAGGCTCAAGCCCAGGGGAGGGGATCTCCCACTGGGAGATGTAACTCACCCCTTCTCCTGATATCTTGCCCTGGTTCTTTCTCTGGTCTTCAAGTTCCTCAGCCTTTGACTGAGAGGAAATGACTTCATTCATAGGTGCTAACCCATGTAAATTAGGCTGATGTCTTGGCACAGAAAATCTTTCTTGCCCTCTTAATCTGTTTCACCATATGCTCTGCAGGCTCCGTGACCTGGTGTTGGTAGCAGACAACGATGCCCTTTTGGATGTGATTTTGTGGCCATGTCTATGATGAGTAAGCCTCACCCACCCCAAGCAGCTCTGGGCTCCCTGAGGTCACACACCAACCAAAGGCTTTGGGTCCTTGGCTTCCAGGCCAGATGTCGTTCTCACATTAATGCATAACATTTCAGAAGAGGGATTTTGTGTTCCTGCTTAGTCCCGAGTACCACTCCTGCAGCCTCCCAGGCAGGACCATGTGCTCTAGACATATAGGGGCAGCCGACTCAGTGCTTGGGAAGTGGAGCTTCGTAGGGCTGGCATTTGGGAATATCTGGACCCATGACGGCTCTTCTGACCTCAGCGCCTCCCACAGACAATGGCTGTGAGTGGGCAAACTGAGGCAGCACTGAGCTGGCTGATGAGAGTTGGTCCTCTAGTGAAAGGCCCCAGCTGAACCCCAGTGAACACCTGCTGCCTAAATACCAAAGAGGGACACTCAGCTGTAGATCGTTTGCCAACATGTTTCTGCACAAACATGTCTTTCCCTCACTGGCCAACATCCAGTGTGTGTCCTCTCTCAGTTATTTTATAGGGGATGTGTGGGTGTGGGAGGATTTCATCTGCAGAACTCATTGGACGTTGTTAGATGTCTCCTTACGAGCAACATCAGCTCTTATGTATTGGAGTGGGGCAGCTCGGAGGTCAAGGCATGCTTTACATACCCAGGGCATCATGGGACACACCACAAGACCTCAGCAGCCGCCCTGACAAGCAGGAAAGCAACTGACAGTAACAGTTAAAGCATAAAGTGCGTGCAACATGAAGTCTCTGTAAAACTTCTGATCACGCCACCTGCACTGTTACGAATGTTCATAGTGACTCATTATTGGAGCAATAAGATCACCAACAAATAGCCAGTTCACATGCTGACATATCAGTGCCAGGATGTGAATGGGCACCAAGCACATCAGAAGAAAGACAGTAGAGCAAAGTGTTTCAAAGCCAGGCAAGCTTAGGTTCAAATCCTGACTCTGCCACTTCTGAGATATATGACTTGAGTTAGACTCTATTCTCTGAACCCTAGTTTCCTAATCCGTAAAATGGAGATGATGACTCTTTCTTCCTCACAGGACAGTTGTGAGGTTTATGTGAATTTGTGATTATGAATTCCTTAGCATTGTCTCAGCAGAAAGTAAGCTCTGAATAAGTAGTAAGTGCATAAAAAGAAGAAGAACCTGCGCAGTTCTTCCTTTTGTGTACATTTCGCAAGAGCTGAGGCGAGGCTGTGGGTCCTTGGAGATGCTCCTTTACCACAGAGTGACCGTTTTAATCCAGGCTACCTCTCTTGCTGTTGCCTCCCTGCTTGTTCAAGGTGCTGCCGGTGTGTCTCATGATGTGTTGGGCGTGTAAAGCATGTCTTGACCTCAGAGTAGCCCCACTCAATCAGTAAGACTCCAACTTACCAGGGCCCTCTATTAATGGGCATAGTAGGCTTCAGCTAGTGGAAAGAGGCCCCTGCATTTTCTCCTTCTCTTCTGCATCTTAGACTCTTGTCTTAGATATGGATGATGGTATCAAGGACTCAGAAAGGTGGCTAAGCCCTGCAAGACCCTCACACATCACAGTGAGATGAAGTACAGTGTAACTTAGTGACAGGGGCATGCGTCTGGGTTCCAACTCAAGTGGGTTTGAGTACCAGTTCAGCCACCAACTGCCCGGGTGAACTTCAGTGAGTCATTCCGTTTCCAAGAACCTCCATCTTGTGGAGAGAGTTGGAGTATTGGAGGAGTGAGATACTTGTCTAAGGTCTCCCCACTAGCAAGTCAGGAAGTTTAATTCAGCCCTAGGACTGTGTGACTCTAAAACCTAGCATCTTGCTCCAGTATCAGACTATTCCTGATATTCTACTAAAACTGTTGTTTTAAAATGTAAAATCTTTTACTATTCAAGTATGGCAAGGCCAACAGATCAGGAGATTGAACAGATTGAAACATATTGAACAGATTGAAACATATTGAACAGGTTGAAAAGATAGTTTGTTACTCACAGTCTCCGAGAGCAGGGGTCTGCCACCCTATGCAGGGCCACATGGGGAAGTACCAGGGTTGGTCAGGAGGCAGAGAAGCAGGAAGAAAGCATGGCCTGAGTTATCTAGTACCTGGCTGTGGGGTGATTAGGACAGGAGAATATGGACATAAGTATAAGAACTCAATAAAGGAGGTGGTTGGAGGGTGGTTGTTTGCATATGAGAAGTGTGCTTGCAGGAAAGCAGCTTGCTGTCTCTAGGAATCAGCTAGCCCTGGGAGGAGCAGTCTTTCCCAAGTCAACAAGCCCTCTAAATGTCAAAGCATAATAAAATACAGAAAATAGAAAACATGATTAATACAACTATCCTTGGTGAACTTTCCAAGCCACACAACCATTCTTATACCAATGGGGTTTCCAGAAGAGTTTGCATGATTTATGTCTATTTGTAATACAACTGCAACTATGAAGTACAATGACATGGTTTTAACCACCAGATAACCATCTTCAAAACCAATTACAGGTATAAAATATACACTAAAATTCCCAGTAGCTTTTCTATAGATCAGTAAAAATTAATAATAAAATTATAATAAAATTCTGAGCACAAACATAAAATATCTAGATATAAATTTAATAAGAAATGTGTTATTCTATGTTGTGTGAAATTGCAAATCTTTATTGAAGGGTATAAGAGATAAGTAAATGGAATCTATGTTTTCAGTATTGGATACATGCCAATTTAGCCCTAATTATATAAACATTATGCAATATTAATTAAAATATTAGCAGAATTTTTATTATTACTTGACAAAATAATAAGCTCATCTGGAGAATAAATAACTGAAAACAATTCAAGGATTTTCTGAAAAAAGAAGAGCAATGAAAGGATTTCTTCTAACAAAGTGTGTCTACCTAACACAAATATATAAGTAGTTTATACATTATAAATGTATTTCAAATCAGAGAGAAGGGTTAATTGTAAAATGAATTAACTTTATGGGAAAAAATAAGTTAGATCCCTACCTCATACCTTATACCAAAATAAATTTCACATTGTTTAAATACTTATATAAAAATAGGCAAATAACCACAAAATTCCCATAGAAATATATAGGTGAAAGTTCTATTGTCTCAGGAGAGGGGAAGGCCTTTTAAAGTTTGAAATCAATGCCAGAAGCCATCAAGAAAAAACCACTGATATGTCCATCAACAGATGAATGGATAAAGAAGATGTGGTGCATACATACAATGGACTACTACTCAGCCATAAAAAAGAATGAAATAATGCCATTTGCGTAATGTGGATGCAACTAGAGATTATCATACTAAGTGAAGTAAGTCAGAAAGAAAAGACAAATACATATGATATCACTTATATGTGGAATCTAAAATATTACACAAATGAATTTATCTATGAAACAGACTCACAGACGCAGAGAACAAACTTGTGGTTGCCAGGAGGGAAGAGGAGTGGGAGAGGGATGGATTGGGAGTTTGGGATTAACAGATGCATAGTATTATATATAGAATGGATAAACAACAAGGTCCTACTGTATAGCACAGGTAACTATATTTAATATCATGTGACAAACCATAATGAAAAAGAATATGAAAAAGAATGTATATGTATGTATAACTGAATCACTTTGCTGTACAGCAGAAGAGGTGAATCAACTGTACTTGAATAAAATAAATTAAAAAAAAAAGAAAAAACGCTGATGGACTTTATTACACACAAGTTAAAATCTGCACAGCAAAGGAGAACAAAGTTAAAGGACAAAAGGCACATTAAGAAGAGTACTTACAGCATATAATCTTTAACATTTAAAATGGCAGTATATCAAGTTACTCTAATGGGAAAAAATGAGCAAGATACCTAATATACAAATTCATAAAAAATGTGTTTAATGAACATTTAAACTTAATATAAATGAAATGTATTAAAAATGACAGTAATGTGATCACCATTTTTTTCTGCCATCAGATTGTCAAAAATATAAAGATGGCTCATACACAAAACTGATAAGTTTGTAAGGAAATAGGCAGGGTCATACACTGCTTGTGAAAGCAAATTGGTCCTTTCTTTTCCTTTTTTTTTTTAAGGTAATGTGAGTCAAAGTCTTTAAAAGACCCATATCCCCTGAAGCAACAGTTTCACATCAAGAAATTTATATGAAAGAAATAGTAAGAGAAGAACACTCATCTTTCTGTGGAGGGATAATCACCACATCTTTAAATTATTTTTTAAAATAATAATGAATAAGTGGAAACAACCTAAGTGCCCAGTGATAGGGGATTGCTTAATTACTTATTTCTGGTACTTTTTTACAATGGAATATTATACAGCCATTAAAATTTATGTGCATTAGACAAACACATACACACACTCCCACACAAGAAAGATCTCCACACTATAATTATAATTAGAAAAAAGAAGTTTGCAAAATAGTTTGCATAATACAATCCCATTTTAGTAAGAAGTAATATAATCCTTTTTTTGGAAGAAGATCTAAAAGATTTGACATCAAATTGTTAATAATGATTATTTCTGTGTGGTGGATTAAAGGTGGCCTTTATTTTCTTCTATATGCTTTTTCTATATCCTGAAATTATTGCAAGGGATATGCATTTTTATAATCTGAAAAATACTATAAATCTATTAAAAGGTGATTTCTCAGCTGTTTTTCCCCTTAACAGGAGCCTTCAGATGGTTGGTAGTGGAGAGCATGGAGGGTGAAACTGGGTAAAAGAATTCTCAGTTTCCTGCTCTCCATTCTGCTTGCTGTAGATTGAAAATCAGGAGAGAAATTCCTTTGCAGAGCATTCATTGCTCTGACCTTCACTGTTGAATGAAATTAGAAGGCCTGTTGAAAAGAGAATGTTTTCCCTCCAAGTTTGCTATAAATATTTAAAGTGGAAAATATGGATTATGTCAAATGTGGTTGAGGAAACCAACACAGAAAGCCCAGGATCTGTGCAGACACAAGCGTGGGGAGGAGGGTAAGTGAGGGGGCGTTGGCTGTCTGAAGGCTCAGCTGACTTGGGGTTACTTCCAAAGATCAAAGGTGCTGATGTTGTTGCAGAAATGACAAGCCTTGCTGTACAGCCTGAGTCTTATTATGCTTCACCATTGGGATCCAAGCTTTGGGCTCAGGAGGGTAGTTCATGATTTATTATGTTTGAAATACAAGCAGAGAAGGAGGACATCCCCACTGGCATAATTATGTTCTGGGGCCTCTAAGAGACTGATTCCTGCTCATTAAGTGACATTTGCTCCCCTAAACAAGCCAGTCTTGGGCGGCCCTCTACCATGCAGACATATTAGCACATCCTTGGGGTCTCTCTCTGCTGCTTCTCATCCAGGTAGGTGCAGAGATGTTAAACGGTTCCTCATCCTCACCAACGCACCCAGTATGTTTATAAATCAGACACTCACCCCAATTTCCAGCTCAACCAGATTTCTGGGACTCTGGGTGCCATTTTCCCCCTCGGAGAGCTAAGATGCTGGGATGTTGGAAGCAGAATCAGAATAGTGAGAATGAATCACCATCCATCCTTCCTTTCATTAGATATTTATTGAGCATAGACTATGAGCCAGGCATTAGAACTCCAGAGATGACTGCGGTGTGATCCCTGCCCTCAAAGAGTTCACAGTCTAGTGAGGGAGATAAATATGTGAACCAGTAATTGTAGTACCACATGCACAGTAGGTAAAAGAAAGACCTACAAAATGTCATCAACACCCAGAGAAAGAGGAAGCTACATAGCTTTGGAAAAAATTGGTGTCAGACAAGCCTTCCTAGTGGAAAAGACTTTGATCTGGATCTTGAAAAAAGAATAAAGAAGTACATGCAATAGTTTGATACACTGAAGTCCACAGCATGTTTTGAACATTCCAGAAACCCAATAAACATTTGTTGAATGCATGACTGTGCAAACAAAGAATTAATAAATGTGTGCAGGGAAAGAGGTTAATGACGTGGAAGAAGAGTGTCTCAGGAAGGGATCTGGAGATTTGAGGCTGGAAAGGAAGCTTAGGGTCCAGTGCTGAAGAGATCTAAGTATTTTCCTAATGAATTGGACTTTTCCTTGTTTGATGAGCTTGAGCTCATCTAGGGATGCAGGTAGATGGAGCCTCCACCATCTGGAGGTGGGGAAGCCGCAATGGGTCATGGCTCTTGATGTTCTTGACGGCGTCCACCTGAAGTGGCACAGCTTACTTCCACGTGCATTGTATTGGCCTCTGCACGTCAAAGGGCCTTATGGAGACAGAGAAACAGAACACTATTTTGTGCTCAGGGGGAAGAGAAACAAAATACTGGTGACAAGCACCGATGATGGCCCCAGAAGCAGAAGAGTGCTTCCCACTTATTATTTCCTACTAATAAGGGTTATTTTAGGTAAGTCACTAAACCTTTCTGAGCTGCTTTTTTTTTTTTAAGTAAAAAGAAGTATAGAACTTAAAGAGCTCTCGAATTCTATTCTATTTCTCTTTCCCTCTTCTTCTCTCCTTCCCTCTCTGATGATAAGGATGGGGTGCGACGTGACTGGGTACGAAAGGGTCAGGTTCTTTCATAGAGCACGAGCACACATCCCGATGAGCCCGAGAGCAAAGGACAAAACTTAACCTCAGAGTCCATAAAAAATTTACAGAATTGCAAAGTGCCAAGCAAAAATATAGAGTTCTCGTTCTCTGCACTCCGGGAAATTATTGAAGCCATAAAGATTCCTACTCTTGCAGATGAGGCAGTTGGTGTGTGGAGCAGAGCAAATCAATAATGTCATACTTCTCGTCCAGATCAAAATACTCGAGGAAATAACTGCGAAGTAAGAGGGGGACAAAGTCTGTCTCAGTCAATCACTGCACTGGGTAATGCCATAGCAGAACACAGCCTAATAGTCTGGCCTGGAATTTTAAAAACCAGGAAAATGTTTAATCAAAATTTGGAGCCATTGTATCTCCTAAAGGATAATTACTCAGCACTTTGGCAGAGGATAGTCTTGGAGAAAGAATCTGATGGGGGTTGTGCATATTAAAATGAATGCTGGTTTCATAACTATAAAGGATTCTCAGGTAAGAAAGGGGCAAGAATAGTTCCCTTTTGGAGGACTGAGAAACTAGGCATCACAAGGTGATGACTATAAGAGATTACATGTGCCTTGTTCACTGTTGTCTCCTCTGCCTTTGCAAGGGGCCAGGCACAGCCTTTCATTCTTTCCTCTGACATAATTTATTAAACATCTACTATGTGACAGGTACAGTTTTAAGAGCTGGAGTATAGCAATGAACTAGACAAAGTAGGTGTCTGCTTTCCTGGAGCTTACATTGTATTGAGGAAGACAGATAATAAACAAGAAAATAAATTTGATCATAATATTGTGGTAAATGCTATGAAGACAATAGAGTCGAGTAGTGAACAGGGCGTCTAGGAGGCCCTAGGATGCTGAGGACTCTTCTGAGAGGAGATATTCAAACTGAGACTGGGAGGATAGAAGGAGTCAGTCATGACATATAGAAGGAAGAACATCAGGCAGAGGAAACAGCAGGCCCTGAAATGGGAACGAACTTGGCATGTTTGAAGAACTTCAAGAAGGCCAGTGTTGGGAGGCCAGTAGTAGGGGCAGAGGGGTGGGTATGGAACCAGAGGGTGTACAAACTTATAGGCTATAGGAGGACACATAGTAGGTGCTCAATAAGTGTTTGCTGAATGACAGACTAACCAACTGACTGACGTGATTGAATGTAGCAATTTACCCTGGGCTGTACAGATATTTGATAGTTGTGTTGAGACTAGAACTTGAGAGGCAGCCTCAAGGTTTTACATAAGATCACAATAGTCCCTGGTAAATGGGAGTAGTAGGGAGTAGTAGATTTTGGCGTGATAAATACACTATCTTATATTTATTGAGCCCTTATATTCATACATGTTTAACCTTCCCACATCTCTGTAGATAACTGTTATTATTCTTTCTTGATAGATGAGGAAATGGAGGCTCAGAGTTTGACCTCAGGGATCACCAGCAGAGAATGGTCAATGGACTGGTGATTTCCTGATAGACAGTCTTTATTTTGTTCACTGCTATATCCCCAGCTCTTAGCACCTGATAAATAGCAACCAATCAATACATTTTGTTGAATGAACAAATAAACCTATATTTTAACAGAAATGAAATCATACTATACAAATTGCTTCTGAACCTACTTTTTCTCATTGTGAATGTTTTTTATCATCAGTAAAAATCTTCATTGTCATTTTTAATGACTACATTGTATATCATTGTATAGATGTATCTCCATTTATTTTACCAATCCCTATTATTGGATATTTGGTTGTTTCCATATTTTTGCTATTGCAAATATCTCTGCCAATAAAAAATCCCTGACCTGACATCTTTACACATCTGTCTGATTTAGTTCTTGAGATAAACCCCCTGAAGCAGAAATGCTGGATGAAATAGACGCACATTTCAGAAGCTTTGCATACACAAACCCAAACTGCCCTTTGGAAAGGCTGGGTCTATTTCAACTTGTTCTGTTTGGGATGCTACCCTTAAGGGACACAGGTGTAAACTACTGTGTATTCAGAGAACAGGATCCCAAAGTATGCTTACCATGTTAAGGGCATAACTGAAACCAAAATTTATGAAAAGTAGTCAGTGTCAAGCTTAAATGGTAGAGGGTCTGGGAGAGTAGGCTGGGAGTACTCAGCCATGGAGACATTCATGCAGAAGAAAAGGCCTCCTGGAGCAGCCATGAGTTGAAAACATTTGTCATTGAGTCATTTCATGAGTTGACTTTGTATTTTTTTTCCCCATTTGCTTTTGTTTCTCTGGGAAACAAACGGGACTTGTAGAATGAGGGTGATCTTTGGAGATGGCCAGACGTGAGTTTGAATCCAGACTTCATTTACTTACTGTATGTCCTTGAGTGGTTTTCAAACATTTCTGAACCAGGTTAAGCTCCTTATGTCCAAATGTGTCTCCTCAGATATTTGTGAGAAGCTCTTAGGCGACCCTCTGAACTGGCAGGGTTTCTCCTGTCTCCCCCTCATGTCGCCATACCAAAGACCCTTGAGGGTCAATACTCTGGTGGCCAAAACTGTCCTCTGCTGCTGAGCCCCGTGTACTCTGGCCTCAGCGATGGGACACCATTCTCGTTCATTCATTCAACATGTATTTATTGAGCACCTACTACGTTCCAGGTACTGTCCTAGATGCTCGAAATTGAAGAGTGAGAAAAATTGAACATGGTTCCTGCCCTTGTGGTACGTATTGTCTAGTAGGGGAGAAAGAGTCTGATCAAACAATCCCATGAATAAATATGTAATTACAAACCATGCATATGATAATTCGGGGATTATGAGAGAGCATAGGAAGAATCTACTGGGTCTGGGGGGTGAGGGTTAGGAGAGTCTGGGAGGGTTTTCTTGAGGAAGTGATATTCTAGATGATAGGTCCGAGTGAGCAGGAGAGTACAGGCAAAGGGGGCAGAGGCAGGCATTCCGGGCCGAGAGAAGGTGTGTGCAAAGGCCGGGGGCAGCAAGGAATGTGGCATATTTGAGGGTCTGAAGGAAGGCCAGAGTGACACATCTACTTCTTCCTAAGTGTGGAGCAGGCACTTTGCCTTCATTTCCCCAATAGAAGAGAGACCAGGATTAGCTATATCACAAGCTTTTATGACAGCTTGGGGCTAGTTGAGAAGAAAGCAAAATAGAGAATAATTATGACCGAACAGGTCCAGGTGTGTCCTCAGCTTCTCTGGACTTCCGGGCTCTGAGTATCCCTCTCAGTATGCTTCACCATGACTGGGCCCAAGTCCCCCACTTCCCTCACCAGAAATACTCCAGGCATCTCTACACGGTGGGGTCCAGACCCAGCAGACCCCCAGTTCACAGAGGAGAGACATTTTCCATCCGTCTCATTTAAGGTCTGTTTTCAGAATCCTCATTTCCTGCTCCAGGGCTGGCCACCCTCCAGGAGGGCTGACTGCAGGAGCACCCCTTCTTTTCGGGGGAAGCTCCACAGCGCCTCCCCACCCGCAGGGCTGTGACCTGTCCCTGCCACACAGGTGGGACTATCCCACATCCCGTCCTCTGGGTTATTTTATATTAAAGCAAAGTTGGAAATGACGCATGCACATCCCAATCCAGGTGAGGCTGCACCTCTCCCAGAGCGTTTCACTTTCAGCCTTTTCTTATCATAGGTTCAAAAATCTTGGGGCCTGGCTTCATTTAGAATCACCTGATATGACACATATTACTGGTGGTACCCAGTACCACCATTCGTTATCTTCTTCGATGGAATTAGAACCTCTGATTTCTCATTGGGTCTATCCCACCTGGATTAAAGATTACAATTTCCAGCCTCCCTTGCAGCTAGGTGTAGTCATTGACTAAGTTCTGGCTAATGGGAAATGTGCAGCTATGCCATCTATAAGTTGATGTCCTTAAAGGAAAGGGGCATTCTTTTTCTCTAGTCCCCTTCCTAGCTGGCTGGAAGGTAGCAATGCACCATCTCGGACGAGGTGAATGAGGGCAACACCTAAAGATGGCAGGGCAACACCTAAAGATGGCAGAGCAACACCTAAAGATGGCAGAGCAACAAGATAGAAGGAACCTGGGAATTCTGACATCCTGGAGCCCCCATCCCAACCCTGGACAGCCTACTCCTCGACTGTTAAATGAGAGAGAAATGGGGGACTCTGTTTTCACAACCAAACTTATAACTTAATTATATAATTTATCATTTTGTGAGATGCATGGCACATAGTAGGTGCTCACTAAATTGTAGCTATCATTTATTTTTAGAGTTCTCCAGCTGGCAGTGGGGATGAAATTGCAGGCACTTAGGAATGTTCTTATGGGGATAACCTTTAAAGGAGGTACCTTCATGGTGATGGAGCAATATTGGATTAAGATAGATCTTTACAGAAAAAAAAATGCAAAAGACTAATACATTTGGTAAATCTGTGTGAATGCATGAGACGTATTTTATGAGGTAATGGGGATTTAAATGTGAATTTCAGCGAAAATAAAGTGAAAGCATTGATTCTCTTGAAGGGGATTGGGGCTGGGAGGGAGGAAATTGTGGAGTCTCGGGAGGCTGTTTAACTTGAAGGAGATCAGCATCCTTTGTGCTGCATCTGACACCATAGCCCAGAGCATGCCCTGCTTTCTACATTTCTGTTTGACCTCTGTTTATCAGTCTGGGAAATAGTCATGGTGAGAGCTAAGACTTTTCTTATAGGCTCAATGACCCTCAGGGAAGGAGAGAGGGAGAGGATTAGGTAGGGATTTGAGATTTTCACTGATTTACCCAAATAGTCAAGCACACCAAGATGGCATTGAACCTCCTGAATGGCCGAGCCATCACCCCATACTATAGCCTTCTGTCCTAGAGGTCTTTCTTGGTGGGGTGGGCAGAACCCCAGACTTCCAGTAGAACCCTTGAACCCCAGGCAAAGCTCCTTAACTACACCCGGAATTCCCTCTCAGTAGATTAATGCATGGGTTTTGGATTCAGGGAGAACCGAGATGAATTTGTACTCTGCAACTTCCCTACCAGGTGTGAGAACCTAGACAAGTAAATTCAGCTTTTTGGAGGCTGTCTTCACTTGTAACATAGGATTCATATCTTATTCACATCACGGTTGTAAGTGCTTATTATTAACCTCCAGCTTGGTTTGGAAGAATAGTCTCAGGATGAATTGATCAGCTCACTGAAAATACACATGCAAGCTTGATAGAATATATGAAGTTCAGCTGCACAGCAAAATCTGTCATTGATCTGCCCGGTGAGAAATCAGGTGGGAATGGGCACTGGACTTAGCAGAGGGAATGGTTTCCAGGCCTGGCTCTATTGCTCAGTGTTTGACATTAACTGTGCTCTTCCTGTCCTCTGGGCCTTCGTTTCTTCATCTCCAAAATCCCTTCCAGGAGACAAGACGAGCCTCACCTAACTTCTTTGCAGTTAACACTTAATGCTTTGGGGTCCTTTATTTGGCAGGAAGAGTTGATAAAGGGAATAATAAACTATTTTTGGATGATAAAAAATTTTTTTAAAATAAAATAAAATCCCTTCCATGATCTCTGTTTGTCCAGCAAAACCTGGACATCAATGGTATGACCTGGCCACAGTCCCAGAGAAAATCAGCAAAGGCCAATGTGGGACCAGAATCCTGGTCTGGAGCTTTTTCCAGTGCTTTCAACATCTTGAGAATGCCAACTTAGCACTCACTGCGTGCTGGGTGTGGTGGTAGGTGCTATGGGAACAAAGATGAAGAAACAAGGTCCCTGCCCTCAAAGGGCTTAGTTTAGATGGTGAGACACAGACACAAACAAGGTCATTGACCGATGCCCCCAAAATTCTTCTACTCATCATCACTTCCCTTGTGAAGAGAAGCCCTGTGAGCCTAGGACAGGCTCAGGCCTTGTCTCCTGCAGCTCTGTTCTCTCTGCACCTCTGGGCTTTTGCACATGGGACCCTCTTCCTTCTAATCTGCTAGCTTGGCTCACTAATGTTTACTGGGCACCGTACCATGTTAAGTGCTTTATTTTAATGATCTCTTTAAAGCCCAACAAACACCTTATGAAATATGGACTATTATTTTTATTCCCACTTTGCAGTTGAGGAAACTGAGGCACAGAGTTAACTTGCTGAAAACACATAGATAGGACGTGGCAGATCTAGAATTTGAACCCAGGGAGTGTGGATGGCCGTGCTCTCAGTTGTTAACTACTCAGCAGCTATTTCCTCTATGTTTCTGCCAGTCTCTTCTTTGGGTAACCTGGAGAGTCCCAGGTCCCCGAAGCTGAGGGTTTAACGAGGTCATTACTGACAGTGATGATATCTATTTCACTGGCTGATACCCCATCTGTGTAATAAAGGCCTTTGGGCTCTCCCGTTCCAGGTGAGGTCTCACCCAGGTTTTGCTACGAGTCCCAAAGGGGTTTCACACGAGCTCTGAAAGGATTTGCTCAGGGTGTGTTTGCCCCAGCGCCTCTCTAGTGGCCACCTCGTGCCAGCTCCTGCTGGAACCACCTTGACAGCATTGATGTATATGTTAGGGTGGTGTCTCCGAGTGCTCCTGAAAGCTGGAATTCTTTAACAACAGCAACATCAAAAAACCAGCCAGCATTTAGCAAACACTCTCTGTATACCCAGATAAGCATTCTCCATATGAGAACTTACTTATTTCTCACGGCAGACTTAGGAGGTGTTCATTATTAATATACCCATTTTACAGATGAGAAAAACAAGGCTCACACGGGAGAAGCAACTTGCCCAAAGTTTGTTAGAAAGAAGCAGAGCCAGGGTGTGAACCCAGGTGGCCAGCCCAGAGACTGCAGTCTGCCCCACTGGGGAGGGCCACATTCCCAGCCTTTCCTGAGCAGAAGCCACACTGTGTGCTGTGCTGACATGAGTCAAATGCTGCCCTCCCCCTGCACATGCCCCATTGTGTCCCCTGGTCTCCAAAGCTGTCATGTCAGGGCTGCTTGAGGCTCAGAGATGCTCCTTCGGCATCTCTCTCCTCAGGGCTCAGAACCCAGCCTTGAGGCCAGTGAGATCCCCACATCTTTCTTCCACGTTAATCAACTCCTGCACATGGATTACCTTGGGGTTGCTGACCTCCCAACCTATCTGCCCTGCAAGATAGCCTGAATTCCCTTTTTCTCAGACAGAACCTCTGTTACATCAAACAAACAAACAAACAACAAAAATTCCTATGAAATCTTGACTCCCTTGACTTATCATTTTTCTCAGTGTCCTCTCTTTGCAGGGAGACTGGAACCCATCAGAAAGGATATTTACTTATCCAAAGCTCTGTGAACCTCTGCTTTTAGTCTGCTTTTTTTCCTTCTTCTTCTTTTGAATGGGCATTGTTCAATCGGGAACATCAGAAATTGACTTTTGAAGCCAAAATTATATCCTAGGACGAACTCTGATTTTATGCTACAAAAGATCTCTAAGGAGAGGAGCCGGGAGCTTTTCATTTTCTCATGGGTGGGATGGACGCTGACATGGTCCAGCCCCTGAGGTTTTCACCTGAAGGTTAACTCCCTCACTGGGTGAAGTCTTTGAAACTGAAGCACAGCAGAGCAAAGCACAGCGTCAGGTGGCAAGGCAGGAGATGAAAGCCTCGAAGCTTTCTGTAAATCCCACCTGCAGCCTCATCATCGTAGTTATGAAGTTTAAAACCTGAAGCAAGGATCTGGCAGGATGCACCTGGCAGAACCTGAGATCTTGGTGCTGGAGCCCAGGTTTCAAGACCTCGACAGCCGGGAATGGTGACAGGGTGTCCAGGACACTTGGAAGGGGCCAAAATCTCACAGGGGCCAGAGATACTTCTGCACAACTGTGGTTGCCTGTGATCACTTCACCTCTTGCTTGGGCCTCTCAGTGGTAAAGAAAGTGTGACTTCTTCCCACATGATTCTGCCACAATTAATTTCATCAACTGTTCTTCTCTCAAACCTCTGCCAAGAAGAGAATTCTTTAGAATCACTGGGTGAAAAATGAGGCTCAGTTGTTAGTCTGAAGGCTTGCAAATTTCACCATCTCCCCACAGACAATACATCAAATGCAGCTACAAATGGGACTCAAACACAGGCGTAATGAATTGGCCATGCACTTAGGACTTGGAGCTGAGCTTGCAGCTCAAACTGAGTTTTATATGCATTTTTCTCTACCATGTTTGGGGCATTTTCTTACAAGCCTAGGTGGAGACTCCAAAAGTAAGCTGTATCTTAGGGCATCAAAATCTTTTGGACTCACATGTTTATTGTATGGCTCAGCAATTTCACTTTTAGGTGTCTACCCCAGACATTTGGAAATAGATGTCCACACCAAAACCTGTGCGTGAAAATCATGGCCACATTCTTCATAACAGCCTAAAACTGGAAACCCTACAAACATCCATCAACTGGCAAATGGATACATAAAATGTGGCACAAACGTGCACTAGAACGCTACTCCAGAAGGAAAAGGAAAAAACTACTGACGCGTGCCTGACATGGGTGAACCTAAAAATAATTACGAAACGTTGTGGAGAAAGCCAGACAGAAAAGACTACATCATGTATGATTCCATTTATATGAAATTTCTAGAAAAGGCGAAATCAGAGAGTGAGGAAGCTGTTGAGTGGTCGCGTGGAACCGGAGCTGTGAGAGGGACCGGCAGTAGGTGGGCGAGGAGGGTGATGAAGGAATTCTGAAACTGGATTGTGGGGATGGTTTCCGAACTGTGGAAATTTACTAAAACTTACTGAACTGTACACTTGCAATGGGTAAATTTCATGGTATATAAATCATACCTCACTAAAGAGACATGGCAACTAAAAAGAATGCTCTGGACTTCTTTCTGTCCTTCCTTCATTCCTTGCTTTCTTCTCTCCCTCCCTGTCTCTGTTCCTCCCTAAATGTTTGCTGAAAAATGTCCCTGGCCCAGTACTAGGCACTGCAGTCCTTCATTCATCCACTCATTCTGCAGATATTTATTGAGCATCTACTATATGCCAGGCACTGGCGTAGGGACTGTGGAGAGAGCAGTGGATAAAATCAATCCCCTGACCTTACAGAACATGCATTCAGTGGGACAGACAGACTGACAAATTTAGACATCGTGTTAGGAAGCCGTGATGCTTTGAACAGAGGACTAGAGAGGGATGGTGACGGTCATTTTGGATGGGGGCCGGGAAGGCAGCAGCCTGAATGGCAGGAAGGAGCCAGCCACGCGGCTCCCTGCGGGAAGAGCAGGCCACAGGCCCAACTGGCCAGTGCAAAGCTCTTGGTCCATGAGCCAGAGGAGCAAGGAGGCCAGTGTGGCCAGAGAAGGGGGCGAGAGGAAGAGGAAGGCAGGGCCAGTTCACGTGGGCCAGTTTTGCCATAGTAAAGTACTGTGGATTTTACATTAACAGTGATTGGAAACCACTAGACGGTTGAGAGCAGGATAAGAGCCAATCTGACTTCTGTCTTGAAGGATCCCTCTGGCGGCTGTAAAGCACAAACTGAAGGGATTGGGCACAGAACACGGAGGCCGGTAGGAGGCTAATGTCCAGGCGGGAGAGGATGGTTGCTCAGCTGGCACTGTGGATGAGTTGCAGTGTGCTCGGAAATGAGATCTGTTTTGAAGGTAAGCCTGACAGGATTGCAAATAGAGAGCTCAGAAGCTCAAAGGAGCTAGTAATGTAGTGGGGGAAACAGCTGTAAAGGCAAGAGCTATAGTGAACACCTAACCCGCTAAACACATCTTTTAATCTTCACTATAACAAGGAAGTAGATGTTGTGATTATCCCCATTTTACAGATGGGAAAGTTGAGCCCCCCACCAAGAGATAGTAAGTGGTAGAGCTGGGATTTGAACGCAGAGCTACACAATTCAGGCCCTACTTTCTTAATCACTCTGCCATGCTAGTTATGTGCACTGAGTGCTAGAGTAGAAGCATGCACAAGATGTGAGGATGCAAGTTTTGGATGAAGAAGGCAGAGAGAGCTTCCTGGAGGGGAAGACTTGGACTGTGACTTGAAGGAAGAATGGGAGTTCTCCAGGGGCAGGGTGCAGATATTATTCCAGGCAGCGGTACACGTACCGGGGAGCATGTACAGTCACTGGGGCATGATCAACCTAGGCACAAGCCTCAAAGAGCACATGAGTCCAGAAGCCTGGAGCGTAGGATATCGGAGAAATGAATTTGGAGAGGGAGGCAGAGGGTAGATCTTGGCCACGGAGTTTGGAATGTCTGGAAGCTGGTGTTTCCCTAAATAGCAGATGCACGGTACAAGGGCTAAGCAAAATGAATACAGGTGATACACAGGCAAGCATTTTCATTTAAACAGTTATGGATTTCTTATCTATTTATGTGAATTTGAAAAACATACGTTTAGTCCATCAAACCTGTGATTTCATAGATATCGCTTAGTACAGAAGCAAAGTTTTAAAAAACAGCTGATTGAGAGAAAGATGTTATTTCACTAATAGTATAACTGGAGGATTATTCATGCTGTATTGTTTGCAATATAAAAAGAATAGGAACCACCTAAATGTCCATCAATTGGTTGAAGAATGGGGCAAGTGAATACAAAACAGCCTTTAAAAATGAAGAAGCTTTTTATATTCTGATATAGAATGAGCTCTAAGGTGTATTGTTAAGTCATAAAGGCAAGTGGCACAACGTTATGTCTGATATGTTTTCTTTGTGTTTAAAAGGGTGTATGTGTGTGTGTGTGTGTGTATTTGCTTATATATGAGTACACTTTCTCTGGAAGGACACAAGCAGCTAATAATGGTTGTCTTAGTCTGCTCAGGCTGCTGTAACAAAATACCACAGACTGGGTGGCTTACAAACAACAGAAATTTATTTCTCACAGTTCTGGAGGTTGAGAAGTCCAAGATCAAAGTACCGGCATGGCCACATTCTGGAGAAAACCCTCTTCATGGTTCACAGCTGAAGGCTTTTCCATGTATCTTCATATGATGGAGGGGGGAACAGAACTCTCTGGGGTCTGTTTTATAAGGGCACTAATCCCATCCATGCGGGCTCCACCCTCACGACCTAATTACCTCCTGAAGGCCCCCTCTTTTAACCCATGACATGGGGGTTAGGATTCCAACATACGAATTTTAGGAGGACACAAACATACAGACTGTAGCAATGGTGGCCATCTCTGGGAAAGGGACCTGATTGACAGGGTGGGTGGGAGAGTTTTTGCTGTATACCCTTTTATAACTTCTGCATTTTGAACCACACAAATGCATTCTAAGTAAAGTTCAATTATTTAATATTAATTGAGTGCAGGTCATCTATATGGTGAAGATTCTCATGGCAGTACATGAAAGGCGTGAGTCTGAGACCTGCGTGCAGGCAATGGGGAAGCAGGGAAGAGCAGGGCAGCTAAGGAGAGTTTCACGTGGATCCACTATGTTAACCAGTTGTCTGCAGTACTTGGCATCATGTCTTTCCTTTCACCCTTTTACACATCTGTGTTCTTATTGTATTTTCATAAGAATCCTATGGGAAGGGGGTCCTCTGCAAAAGTGAGACTGTTAATCAGAACATGTGTCTGTGATTCAGGCCTGAACAACCCCGTTGTGTGCACATGGTCTAGCTGACTGGCATGGCCCGGAGCACTTCAGGCCAGGCCTGGGTCCAGACTGAGCTCTGCCTCTTCGTGGACGAGCCCAATCAAGTCATTTCCTTCCATCTCTTGAACCTCAGTTTCTTCTGTAAAATTGAGATGACAGCACGACCTCTGTCCCAGGGTTACTGTGAGAATAAAAAGAGGCAAGAGATGTAAAGCAGTTCACGGAGGACATTAAGGACACAACAAATCTCAGCTCTTTTGGGTCATGGCAAGTCAAAAAGTTTCCTCTGAATCAAGAAACATTTGAACACTAACTGCAGGTGCTATGGATATGTAAGAGAGGATCCTTGAGGATTTCACAGTTTTGTTAGAGATCCCTAACATCCTCCTGAAAACAAAACATGAAAAATACAAACAAAAATGTATGCAATGTTTGTACCGTTAATGGGACAGAAAGTTGTCTCGGGAGCTACGTGGATAACTAGTGAATCACAGAGTGACCATATTTCCCCTCACGTATCTTCGTTGGTCTTTCTGATCTGCCAAGAAGGATGTCTCATTTAGTGCTGATATGTCTTTAACATCCTTCTAAAATTGGCCAGTCTCCCTTTATCACAAAGGAAGAGTCATAGTGATTACTTTTATTTACCTTTTATTTAAGGCAACTCTAGATGGGTATTACCTGGGTGTAGAGAAGATCATGAAAGTGAGATCTGAATGACAGGAAATAAGATCACAGTCGGTGCTGGAAGAATGGGGCATAGAAATTCAGAGCATGGTCAGAGTGGTCAGAGTTGGTCAGGGTCAGGAAATGTTTCCTGGATGGGGGCTGGGCTTGATCTAGGGGTTAAATAGATGAAGGAGAAAGTTCCAGGTAGGGAAGCCAAAGACTTGGCGTGCTGGTTCCAGACCTCCTGGAAACACCGCTTGGTGTTTCTTTTCCCACTCTTGGCTCCAGGGCTCTGGTCCAGTGTCACTTCCTGGGAGAAGCCTTTCCTGACCTCACTGTAGCTTTGCTCCCTTGTCACACGATCCTTTTGCCTTTGCCTCTTTTTTATTTTGCTCAAAACATTTATCACAGTTTGTAATTACGTATCTATTTGTGTGATAATTGGATTATTGTTGGAGTCTGTCCACCTCTTCCACCCCCATTACACATAACCTTTTCCAGGACAGAAACTCTGCCTATTTTTGTTACTGGTACACCCCTGGTGTCTAGTAGAGTGCTTGGAACAAGGTAGGGACTCAATCATTTGTCTAATCAGTCAATCCATGAATTCATTCATTAATGGTTGTTTTCTACCGCAGTTGTCCAAAGGTCAAGGAAAAGAGAACTGACCTCCTAGGGTCTGAGACTGGGGTCTGAAGCTCCCAAATGCAAGTGTAAAATGTTTTTGAGCTTTTCTTTTATCTTAGAAGTGTATTCTGTACCATAATATATCTGTTTGCTCAATCTAATAGTCATGTTTTCAGTTACTCATTGATGAAATAATTTAACACTTTTTCCCCTAAAACATCTTCTGGTAAATTGACTTTCCGGGAAGACAAGCATCTTCCTCCTGTGGCTTCTATCACCCACACGGCACACTCTGTTTTGAGAAGCACGTCCTTGGAGGCTTTTAAATTTTTCAGCAGATTTCACGGCTGCGATGCCAACAGACCCAGGGACAAGGCTGAGGTCGCCTCTTGATTCTCTGGGTCTCTTCTCCCATCCCTCTATTTTTACCCCCGATCTTACCCACGCTCCGATCTTACCCACGCTGTCTCCTGCTCTTACCCAGTTCCTTCATCTTGGTCCTCTGATGCACACAACCTAAAAAGTAGAGGATCTTAGGGCTGGATCCTATAGCCCCGAGGCTCTCGAACTTGAATGCACATCAGAATCACCTTGAGGGCTTTGTAAGAACCTAGGGGTAGGACAGGAATAAAGACATAGATGTAGAGAATGGACTTGAGGATGAGGGGAGGGGGAAGGGTAAGCTGGCATGAAGTGAGAGAGTGGCATGGACATATACACACTACCAAATGTAAAATAGATAGCTAGTGGGAAACAACTGCATAGCACAGGGAGATCAGCTCGGTGCTTTGTGACCACCTAGAGGGGTGGGATAGGGAGGGTGGGAGGGAGATGCAAGAGGGATGGGATATGGGGATATATGTATACATATATTCACTTTGATATACAGCAGAAACTAACACAACAATGTAAAGCAGTTATACTCCAATAAAGATGTTAAAAAAAAAACGCCAAAAAACAGATCGCTGGGCTCCACCTCCGAAGTTTCTGATGCAGTCGGTCCCCGTAGGGCCGAGATTTTGCATTTCCCCAGTGATGTTGCTGGTTCAGGGACTACATTTGAGAACCACTGCTGTCATCTTAACCCTGGTTGCATAGCCACAGCTCTGGGTGTGTAGGCCTCCAGATGAACTGAATCAGAATCTCTAGAGGAGAGGCTGAGTTGCTTGTGTGTTTAAAGTTTCCCTGGGAATTCTAATGCTCTAAAGCCCAGAGAGGCTGGGATTTGCCCAAGGGCACACAGCAAGGTGAGGCAGAGGCAAGACTAGAGCCCAGGACTCCTGGCTCTCAGAACAGTCTTCCCAACACATCATCATGTACTTGAAATTGCTGGGCTCTCTTAATACATTAGCAGAGATAACCCTCACTTTACAGATGAGGAAACTGAGGCGAAGACCCCTGCCTACGGTGGCAAAGGTGAAGCTGGCACCCAGGGCTTCCTGCCTTCAATGCTGCCCTCGCAGGGGACAGTATAACAAAGGCCTGAGCTCTGAAAGCAGAAACACCTGCACTTACCTTCTGTTTCTACCACTTTGTGGAATTCAGTGACCAAGTGAACTTGGATAAGTATCAACCCCTCTGTAAGCCTCAGCCCCTCATCTGTAAAATGGGTTTAATGGTGTCTCACCCAGTGGAAACAAAATGTTCTGCTCCTGCGGGACCCCATGTTGGCCCTGTCACCTCACACACTCGCTTCCTCACACCCTCGGTGATGTGTCGTCTTCAGGCCCCCAGAGCCCATTCCATTCCCTGCCCCGGACCCTGAGTTCCTAGGAGAAATCCCACTTAGCCCCTTTGCACATCAGAAGTTAGAAGACAGGAGTCCTTTAAGCTCGCATTCACACATCACCTCATTTAATCTCTACAGCCACCCTCCGGGCTAGGCATCCCCATCCCCGTTTTCAGAAAAAGACACTGATACTTGGAGGTTGTACAGCTCACAGGGAGCTGGACGGGAACAGAAGCCAGGGTCGCCTGACAGCAGAGGCCATGCTGTTAAGATGCAAAATGTCCAACTGACCGCTGTGTGCAGACAAATCTGCTCATTTTCCAAGTAAAAGCCAAACTTACTCCTTTAAAAAAAGCAGTTTCCAAACCAAAAACAGATAGCAGGACGCTGGCATCCGTAGGCTGCTGCTGGTTAGCAGAGCTCGCCGCCTCCTCCTCAGTGGCCGCCCTCTCCCTGACCCCCCTCGCCCCTCCCTGCAGGCCTGGCTCCCACCCACGGCCTCCCAGCCCCTGGTTCTGGTCCTGATTCTGGGGAGCCGCACCGGCATTTCGTGGCCGGGAGTTTCTTGAAATCTCCTAGCTGCGCAGGGCACCTGTGCTCATGTCGTCCTCCCCTCTCCTTCTCTCCTGGAAAGCTGCGCTCTGTGTCAGCTTCTTGCTTTGCTCGAAAATGCTCCCCCTTCCTGCCCCCTGCACTCCCAGGAAGCCAGACTTTGGTGAAGTTGGAAGTGCCTGGGCAGGGCTTCTCTGGACTGTCCAGGTGGGACCTTTGGTGAAATCCTGTCACCTTGGACTAGAGAAAGGAGAACTTCGTTACTTTGGAGCCAGGATTTCTTGCTCACCATTCCTTCCCTCCCTTCTTCGTTCCCTCCCTTTCCCCCTCCTTCCCTCCTTGGTTTCTATCTTCCTTCCTAGTTGAAATCAATGACAAACTGCTCACCCCTGATGCATCCCCCTGAACTTGGACTCATTCAGAAATTCTCCTTCTGGGACCCCACAGGGGGTGTGGGTAGAAGCGACCTTCAGTCTCTCACCAACTTCATTGCCTTTCTTGCCAAAACCTCTTATGTCTTTACGCCAAGATAGCTCCCAAGCCTGGCCCTTCTTGGACAGGAGACTCGGCTCAACAATTATACTTCCACTGAGGACTCTGGAGTCAGAGAGTCCTGAATTCAAATCCCAGAATGGTCCTTGACGTTTGGTGTGACCTTGGCGATATACTTAACCTCTCTGAGACTCAGTTTCTTTAACTGAAAAATGGGAATAATATGACCACCAGAGTTGTTGAGATCATATGGGATAGCAGAGGGCCTGGCACTGCTCAAGCCTTGTTCCCAGGTCACCACACTCACCAAAACCTCTTTCTATCAGGCTGACTCACTCAGGTATGACTGATGATAATTTAAAATACTTACATAATGATTTCTACTTTTAAATGTATTTTCATTTCTATCATCTCACTTTACCCATACTCACCATACCCCCTTGTATTATTATTTCCCCAAACAGTGCTTTTTGGAGGAGGAAACAGTCTCAGAGAAGTTGTGTAACTTGCCAGGATCAAAGAGCCAGTGAGTGGGGACTGAGCATTTCACCTGAGGTCTGGGAGCTCCAGGCCTGAGCCTGGTAAGAAGCTAACACATGGCCCTGCCGCGGAGAACTTGCATTTTTGTAACAGTTCAAAGAAGCGGACCCTCTAATGGCCTTTCAGACCTTCTTGACTGGTCATTGGAAAGGCCTGCATTGAGAGGCAGGAGGGGATCCCATGGGGTTCTTCAGTCATACCAGAAGGTGACCCCACCCCAGAAAGCCAACAAGAAAAAAGTCCTGGCTTTTAGAGCTGGAAGGAGCCTCAGAGAAAATCTAGTCTCTGCTGCCATTTGCCACATTTTGAAGAGGAGGCCTGGAAAGGAATCTGAACCCATGCCTCGGGATTCCCTCTGCAGGTTTCTTGGCAAGATGGAGGGGAGGAGGTGACACTTGGCTTCTGTACCCTTGATCCCTAGTGACAGCAGCCAGGAGGTTCCCCCAGCTCTCGGGGAACCCTGTGCTCCCTTCTCACCCCATCACCAAAGGAGCTGGGAGGGAGGCAGAAGGAGCCCCTCCTATCCCACACGTGGCCCACTCTCTGGGGCAGGATGTGCAGTACTCAGCTGGGGGGCTCTGGGGACCCCTGTCATCACTCCAGGAGGCTCTGGGGAGTGCGGAACGATCCTCCACCCTCTCCCCACACTCCCCACTTCAGGGGTGAAAGAGGGGGAGGGAGTTGGCAGTGACTGAGAGCTCCATCCAGCGCCGAGCATCGATCTGGTTCTCAGCGTTGTCATGGCAACAGCTCTTCTACTCCGGAGAGGTCAGCTCACCACCACAAGGAGACCTTCTTTAGCCTCCTCCCCTCCTCTTCCCAGGCCACCCCTCCCTCTCCTCAGCCCCCATACCGCGCTGCCCCCCACACTGTCCTAGTCACCTTTCCATCTGCTCGTGACAATCGTCCTGTGCTGCCACCGTCCCTCTCCCCTCCACCATGCTCCCCCACCCTTCCCCCCCTCCTCTCGTCCTGTCCTCGCCATCTGTCCTCTCCCTGCACTTGGCCCAACCCCCACTGGCCGCTCCCTGCTCTCTGCCCACCAGCCATCACCCCTGCAGGCCTTGGGGCCACCTCTCTTCTGGGCACATACAGAGGTGCAGGGACAGGAGAGGATGAAACCTCTGAGCCGTGATGCTTGAGGCAGCCTCTTCCTCCTGCAAGTGCTTCTCCCTGCTTCTCCCCAGCCTGCAGCCTCCTCCAGGGGAGAGCTCAAGGCCACCAGACCATTTTGCCTGCCTGAGCGAGCCTAGAAAGGAGCTCAGACTTACTGCCAGGCCAATCTGGGCTCCAGTCCCTGCTCTGCCACTTACTTTCTTTGCAACTTCTGGCAAGTGGCAACTTCTCTGAGACTCAGCTTCCTCAGCTAAAGAAGAAAATAAAAACATGGTAACACTATCCACCTAAACCAGTTGCTGTGAGGATAAAAGGAGATGCCAATAGCTGCTCACACTGACTGAGCCCTGGCTGTATACCAGGCACCGTGCTAGGCACCTCACATACGTAACTCAGTCACGTGAAGAGGCCACATTCGCTGTCTCCACCAACAGATGCGGAGCTAGTGCTTAGAGAGATGATGTGACTCACCAAGGTCACCATCACGGTGGAGAGCTGTAGGCAGTCTTTGATCCCAGTGAGACCACAATCAGGATTCTTGGGTTCAAATTCTATACTTTCTTGTCCCTGATATTGGGAAAGCAGCAAGCCGGTGACAGATATATATCACACCCTACCCTGACAGTTAATTAATTAAATCATTTATTATGTGCCTAACATATCCCAGGTGTTAGAAATACAATGATAAATCGCACACAATCCGTGTCCTTGAAAAGTTTAAGAGGCTGTGGCAGGAGACAGACAGGCCAATACGGGCAGTGTGGTGCAGGGGTTTGAACCCACACCTGAGTGCAAATACCACCTGCCCAAGGTACCAGCAGGTGACTGTACCTTTCTGGATCCTTGTCTCCTCATCCATATACCAGGGCTTTCAACAGAACCTTCCTAGAGTTGTGAGAAATGACAAAGAGAATGTACACACGACCTGGCACAATGCCCAGGATAAATTAATACCCCATAAAAGGGTTAAGTCAGTATTTTTATTATCAACTTGGTTACACTGGGGCCCGGAGGAGAAAGTGGTCCGTACCCTTTGGAGGAATCAGGAAAGGCTTCCTGGAGGTGGTGAGACTCTTGCAGAATCTTGGAGGAACACTGTGTGCCAGGCAGTCCAGGAGGGGCAGGTCATTTGAGGCAAAGGATTAAGCTTTGGGGTGAAGACAGTCTGGGGGTGGGTGAGGAAGGGTGCACGGTGTGAATAGCAACAGCGGCATTTATGGAGTATTTGCTGCTGTGTGCCTGGTGCTGCTTTAGGTCAGTGGTTCTCCCTCCTGGCTGCACATTAGAAAAACCTGCGGAGGCTTGTTCTTCATCTGTTTTTGTTTTGTTTTGTTTTGTTTTTTTAATTTTTATTTATTTATGGCTGTGTTGGGTCTTCGTTTACTGTGCGAGGGCTTTCTCCAGTTGTGGCAAGCGGGGGCCACTCTTCATCGCGGTGCGCGGGTCTCTCACTATCGCGGCCTCTCTTCCTGCGGAGCACAGGCTCCAGACGCGCAGGCTCAGTAATTGTGGCTCACGGGCCCAGCTGCTCCGCGGCATGTGGGATCCTCCCAGACCAGGGCTCGAACCCGTGTCCCCTGCATTGGCAGGCAGATTCTCAACCACTGCGCCACCAGGGAAGCCCCTTCATCCGTTTTAATATGAATGATGGGTCCTTTTCCCTGAAGATTCTTAGTTACTTGGTCTAGGGTGCCCAGCCATCAGCATGTTTTTAAAGCTCCTCAGGTGATCCAGGATTGTGAAGCTCTGGTCTAGGTGTTTTAGAAGTATTAACACGTTTAATCTCCACGGCAGCTCCATGAAGTTGGTACCAAAACTCAGAGAGATTAAACAGCTCAAAGTCGTAAAGTTGAATCAAGGCAGATCTGACTCTAGGACTCTCTTAAGCATTAGGCTGGGGATGGAGAGGAAGGTGTTGGGGCAATGTTAGGGGAAAGCAGAGAGAGCAAGATGGAGGGGATGGTAGGTGGATGGGTGGGCAATAGGTGCCATGTGGCAGCTACACTGATTGTCAGCTTTGCGTCCCCACCTCCTTTGGCACCTGGCGTGGGTGCCATCTTCCCACAAACATCTGCATGTGCTTCTAGGGATCAGGGCCTGGGCCACCTCATCCCCAGCCCCAGACCTCGCTGAGCGAGTTGGGCACTCAAATTGTAACCTCTGTATGACCCACCACAGGTGGGATCTTACTAAAGTGCGGATTTTGATTCAGTAGGTCTGGTGGAGCCTGAGATGCTGCAGTTCCAACAAACTCCCAGGTGAAGCTAGTGCTGATCTGCAGACCACGCTCTGAGTAGCAAGTGGATAAAAACACAAGAATAACTGCCTATTCTGTCTGTGAGAGCCCACGTATCTTATCCCTGAACTTGGAGACAGCTCCCTTCTTTCTGCGCTAGGAGTGACTTCTGCATCAGATGACTTGCTTTATTCATGCTTCCCATAGGTAACACGGAGTATTAGCTCAGTAGTGGTTCCCAAACTTTAGCATGCATTAGAATGCTAGAATGCATTAGAATGCTAGTGGTTCCCAAACTTTAGCATGCATTAGAATGCTAGAATGCATTAGAATGCTAGTGGTTCCCAAACTTTAGCATGCATTTAGAATGCATTTGGAAGGCTTGTGAAAATGCAGCTCACTGGGCCTCATCCCAGAGTTTCTGATTCAGTAGGTCTGGGGTGGGGCCTGAGAATTTGCATTTCAATCAAGTTCCCAGGTGATGCTGCTGGTCTAGGGGCCACAGTCTGAGAATGGCTGTATTACAGTAGTATCTCTAGGACGGCATTTTCTTATCATGCCCACGTGGTTAGATGCAATGGATTACTTACTATCCTTATGTAAGTGGCGTTTGGCATGGAGTCAGGATCCCTGGTTTCAAATCCTGGCTGTGCCACTAGCTCTATCAGTGACCATATCGGTTATGGATTAAGTTGGCTGCATATAATGGAAAATCCAGATAACAATGGCTCATACAAAATAGGGGTCTATTTTTGTCTCGTGACATAAAACACAGAGGTCAGTGATCCAGGGCTAATGTGGTAGGTTCTGGATGTCATCAATATTCCAGACTCCTAACTTTCTGTTCTACTCTCTTTAACTTGTGGCTTCTGTCATCGAGATGGCCTCCTGGGCACAGAATAGCCCCCTCAGCGCTGGCCTTCATGCTTGTGTTCCAGGAGAAGGAAGGGGGAAAAGGCAAAGGGTATGCCTGCTAAGTCAAGCCCTCTTTTAAGAAGATTTTCTAGAAGCCGCATCTAACGATGTCTACTTACATCATTGGCCAGAACAGTCACACGACCATCCCTCCCTGAAAATGAGGCTGATAAATGTAGTATCTATTATTTATTTATTTATTTATTTATTTATTTTTAAGCTGGGCTTATCACCACCACCAACAAAATCTGGGTTCTGCTTATAAGGATGAAGAAAGAATGCTACTGCTCAGGTAACTAGCAGTCCCACCCAACTACAGTAACTTCCGGCAGGTGACTTTCACTTTGGGGCTCCATCTCTGCAAATTTAAAATGAAGCTGATATTCCATTTATCAGCTTAATGATTCTCAATGATCAAAGAGATCCCATTCAGCTCCAAGGTTATCAGATTTCATGATTCTGAACCTAAACTTACTTATCAGTTATGTTCAGGGAAAAGGAAAGAGGCCTGGTTATTTCCCTCATTCAGTCCTCCAAGTGTCCTCAGTCTGATGAAACATCAGAACATATCCCGTGCCTGTCTATCCATTCACCCACAACACCTATTAAAAATATTTTTGGGTACCTACCATCCACTAAGTACTAAGGGTAGAGTAGTGAATAAGACAGGTGTGGTCCCTGCTCTCCTTGCCCTCTTAGAGCTTACAGTTTAGCTAAGAAGATAGACATTAACAAATAATGCTGAAAATGTTCAACAAAGTACTATAATGAAAGTGGATATACCACATGAATGCCGTAAAGAAGATATAGGGGGTGTAACTTAGATGGGGGAGGCAGAGAAAATTTCCCCAAGAATTTATTTTGAAGCTGAGACCTTAAAGAAAAGGGGCCAGTTATGCAAAAAGTCAGAGGAAGTGCATTCCAGACACAGAGAACGGCAAGTTCAGACACAACCCCTGAGGCAGGAAAGAGTTGGGCTCATTCTAGGAAATGGAAGACGGCTAGGGTGTCCAAACATCAACAGTGAGGAGGAGGCTGACACGGGATGAGGATGGAGTGGTCAGCAGATAGCACAGCTTGTTGGTGGACACAGGCCCTGGGAAGGAATTTGGATTTTATTCTAAGGGCAGTGGGAAGTCATTGGCATATTTTAGACAGAGGTGAGTCAAGGCTGATCAGATCTGCATCTTTACAGCATTCCTTTGGCTGCAGTATGAATAACAGATTTTAGGGGGGCCAAAGTGGAGGTGAAGAGCCCTTTAGGAAGCTATTACATCTGTCTGAATAGGAACTGATGGGGGTGGTGATGAAAAGTGGTCTCACTGAGAGTTACCCTGTATATTCATCCATCTATCCATCCATCCATCCATCCATCCACCCATCCACCCACCTATGCATTCAACAAATATTTATCAAGTATCCTTAAGTGCCAGGTTCTACACTAGGTGTGTTGGGTGAATAAGATGGTTCATTCTCTCTAGGAGTTCACAAATTAGAGAAGTAGAGAGAGACACATAAATCATCATAGTTCGGAACAGGCCATAATAGCAGTGAGTTCCAAGAGGTGTAGGAAGAGGCTCTTATCAGTGGTGATCCGTTTGTCTAGTGCCGACGGGAGGAGAAAAGCCACAATATGATTCACCGCTCTGGCTGCAGAGGGTGAGGAGTTTTCTAGGCCACAGTGAAATAAACACATTTGAGGGTAACAGCAAGACAAGGGGAAGTTTGGGGGATAGACAAAAATCCCAGAGGCTACTAGGAAGCAGGCCCACCCAGAATGTATGACGCCATCCCATGAATCTATCCTATAGGGATTTTCTGCATGAGTTTGAAGCCTCCTTGTTGACAGCCCATTGGTAGTTTATCAGCTGGACTCCAGTGGCTGTCAGGGAGAACAGGACTGGCTGTCTCTGTTCCAGGCACAAAACAAATCCTTCAAACCAGGATGCCAAGGCTCTGGGAGCAGAGAAGCCATGGGGCCAAAAGCAGATGGGCTCAGGCAGACACAATGGTCAAATGATGCAGGCTCTACCACACAGCTGCCTGGATTCAAATCCTACTTCTGCTGTCTGCTAACTGTGTGACGTGGCAGTTGTTTAACGTCTCTGTGACTTAGTTTCCCATCTTACAGGAGAATGCAATTGTACTTTCCTTGCTAGGATGAAAAGACTTAATATTGCTATGGTGCTTAGGGCAGTGCCTGCAACATGATAAACACTATGTGTTTGCTGTTAACAGGATTGTCTCTGTCTTAGTTCTTCTGTTCAGTTCAGGGTTAGACCATGTGCCCTCTGGCTCCCAGGGGCTGAGACCTGGGAACTGCATACCGGGAAGTAACCATGGAATGTGCTGATATCAGGTGTTGTGTCTCGGGGAAACCTTTGTTCCATTAACCAAGGCTCTCTGAAATGGTTGTCCCAGTGACCTTACATCTTGTTCCTAACAGCTTGTCACTCATGCCCATGACTGTCCATCTGCCTGCCCCATGTTCCAGGGGGTAGAAAGTATACTGTAGTAGAACAAACTTGGGTTTGGGAGTCAGACTTGTTTCAAACTGCTCAGCTCTGTACAAGTAATTTAACCTCTCTGAACCCCAGTTGGTTTAACTTCAAAATGGTAAAGAGTGCTGAGCTTGAGAAATGCTGGAATAAAGTAGTTGAAGTCCAAGTTCAGTGACTGGCCCATAGTTAGTGGAGCAGAGAAACTGAGGTAACAGAAGCACTGAGGGTCAGAAAGGCAAATAACGTCATGACTGACAGTGTGGACGGACCCTGGAATATTACCTCCTCGGGTTCAAATATTCCACTTTTCTCTTCTTTTCTGTTCCATTTGAGTCTGGAAATCCACGTGCCCCAAATTTTGGCTCCCCAGCTGGGGCAATGCCGACATGTTCTCCTTCGACCGTTGCTCCTGGCCCTTCAGAACATCTTATCAGGCTCTTGTCTCCAACAGAGGAAGCGTTATCATCCTGCCTTAGATGTGGTAACTGGGGCCCAAAGGAATAAGGAACTTGGGCCACACCGGTGCATTCTGCTACAAAGTCCACCCAACAAAGAGACCACTCTTGGAAGAGCGCAAGGTAGATGAATGCTTGTATATTGGAGCTCATGTCCCTTTGTCTGATTTTTCTTGAATACAGAGTACACGTTGCAAAGATAACAAAGTCAGAATTTTGGGATCCCTGTGAACCGAGAAAAAGGATGAGAGTTGGCTCATTCAAGGTTTATAACTAGCAATTTCCACCAATTTCCTTGCTGTTCTGTGCCCAAGGAACCCTGGATTCCAGCCCCTGCTCTGCCTCTTTCTAGCTGCCTGATCTTGGACAGGTTTCTTAACCTTGTCTATATTTTCCTTGTATGCAAATGAGCTAAATAAATAATACCTGCCTCATAAGGTTGTAGTGAGGAGCTAATTTGTTTGCCTTTGTCAACATGCCTAGCCCAAGGCCTTGAAATCAGTAGAAACTCAAAAAATGTTGTGTCCTTTCAAACAGCCACAGGTACAGTCTCCAGACTTATCTATTGACAGTAGCAGATGATGGACATCTTTGTTTAATTCAGCCCCAGATTCTCCTTGCCCCACACACATAAGCGTAGCATAGTAATATGACCCCTAGCGGTTTTTAAGTTTTTGTTCGGCTTGGCTGGGGATGGGGCTGGAGTTGCAGGGAAGCCAGTTCACCAGTGGTTATGAAGAGTCTCATTCAGACGGACCTACATGGTAAAACATTTCCAAATTCAATTACCAGCTGAGCAGTGGTGGCGTTCTGGACAGCCAGGCTCAGATAAGCCTTAGTTGGAACACACTTCTACTGTCTGTTCTCTTCTCAACTGTGTCCACCATTACCTGACTCTTCTCCCCAGAAATGGGCCTTGGGAGTCAGGCAAACCTGAATTTGAATATTGTCCCTGGAACCTACTGTCACATCTCATTGAATCTAAGACGACTTTGACTATAAGACACATCATTATACGTATCACCGAGAATAAAAGAACGGTGCCTCCAAACTATGTCATGCCATCAATTATAACAACTTCAGATATCATAAAATGTGCTTTATAGAGTCATTTCCCCCTTTCTAAGAAACAAGGTGAGGAAACTAACATTTAGTAAGCACCTACCATATGCCAGACCCTTATACACAACACACAATCTCACTGCATCCTCATAGTATCCCTGGGAAATGGGTTTTATCATCACCATCCCCGCTTTACAGAATAAGAAATTGAGGCTCAGAAAAGTTTTCTGACTTTTCCAAAGTCATATATCTTATGACTGACCTTGGAATGCCCAGATATGCTGCCTTATCTGGGGGCCGCCTTGTAGTGAGTTCTCCATCACGGAGGGTAATCAAATATAGGGTGGATGACCACAATGATGATATTGGAGAGATCTAATCAACAAATGACTGGCACAGCCATCCATATACTTGTAAAATACAAGCATGAATCCCTATTTTACAAAGGGAAATGCAGCCTCAGACAGTTTTAGTGACTAACACAAGGTTGTCATAATGCTAGTAAATGGACGAGCTGAGACTTGAACTCAGGTCTGTCTAGCTCCAGAATTTTTCTTTCACTGAGTTCAGAGTCTACTGGGAGGAGGAGAGGAGTTGATGCAGATGATAAATAAGCAGACAGGTAAATAACCAAAATTGTTATAAACATAATTATAAGAGCTGTGAAGGAATAAACCAGGTGCTGTGATAGAGAGGCAATGGGTGAGGGGGAAGGTCTCTTTCAATGGGGTGATGATCAGGAAAGGACTCCCAGAAGGGAGGGGAAAATTGAACCCTCAACGCATTCCTGGTTTGAAGATTAAATCTGGTAATGCATAATATTTGGCACCAGGAAGTTCCCAATAATTGGTAGCTATTATTAAGAAAAGTAGAATACTTCCTCAGAGAACACTGTGGAATCAAAGGGGCACTGTGTGCTTTGTCCTACCTCCAAAATCTAGATCCTTTCTCCGATGGAACAGGAGCAAAGAAGGAGAAAACTCGGGGCAGTGAGGGGCTTGGAAAACGGCAGCCTTGGCGGCTCAAGGCTGCAGCGCCCGCGGGCAGCCGGCTCCTTCGGGGCTGGCAGCTCCCACGCAGAGCGGAGAACGCCAAGGGGTGAAGAGTCATCTCCGCTCGCCGAGCAGTACCAGTGTGACCTTGGGGGAGTCACGTCTCCTGTCTGGGCATCTGTTTGCTCATCTGTAAAATGAAGGTTTGGGTCTGCAAAATGAAGGTCCCTTCCGGCTCTCTCTTTCTAGTTCTGACCACCGCCTCCCTCTTTCTTTTGGTTATGTTCCCACAGTGCCCTCTATTGGCCATTCTGTAGCGAGCAGGGACTGCGCAGCCCCAGGGAGATCGCTGCTCCCCTGGGGGCCTGGGGAGACCCCACCTGCTAACGGCCCCTGTCCTGGGGGGAGATTTAGAACCCTTGGGGGGTACATACGGATCAGCACACAGCAGAATGAGTCAGGAAATCTGACTTCCCGGAATCATAGAATTTGGGAAAGAGAAACTCCTTTTGTGGTGGTTGTTTTTTCTTTTTGGAATGAGACTATTTATTGCAACAACAGCAATATGAACTAACATTTGTTTAGTGCTGGCTATTTACCAGGCTGGGCTAGATGCTATGCATGAAGTGGTGAGTATAACAGGCACAGGCCTGCCTGAAAGGGGCAACATCAACACTGAGGCCTATAGGATGAGCACTTGTCCATCCTTCACCTGGAAAGATTAACAGGCCAAGAGAATAGCACGTGCAAAGGCCCTGAGGGAGGCAAAGGTCTTGGGGTGCTCAAGGAAGTGGAGTCAATAGTCAATAGTCACTAGATACTGGAAGATAAAGAATCTTGGGATGTTAAGAAAAGCATGTCAGGGGCTTCCCTGGTGGCGCAGTGGTTATGAATCCGCCTGCCAATGCAGGAGACACGGGTTAGAGCCCTGGTCCGGGAAGATCCCACATGCTGTGGAGCAACTAAGCCCATGTGCCACAACTACTGAGCCTGCGCTCTAGAGCCTGCAAGCCACAACTACTGAAGCCCAAGTGCCACAACTACTGAAGCCTGCACGCCTAGAGCCTGTGCTCTGCAACAAGAGAAGCCATTGCAATAAGTTCATGCACTGCAACGAAGATTAGCCCTCACCGCAACTAAAGAAAGCCCGCGTGTAACAATGAAGACCCAACGCAGCCAAAAGTAAATAAATAAAAAATTTAAAAAAAAAAAAAGCATGTCATGTATAAGTGCAATCACCTTGGAAAAGTGCTTGGTAGTAACTACTATAGCTGAATATATACACTTCACCAGAGATGGGTACCTGTGCTCACCAAAAGCCAGGAAGAAGAAAGCAGCACCCTTCGCAACAGCTGAAAACTGGAAACAATCCACATGTCCTCAATAGTAGAAGTGATGAATAATTTAGGTTGTATTCTTCCTACAGAATAATGTCAGCAAGTAGGATGATCAAACTATAATTAAACACAACATGGATCAAGTTCACAAAGACAATGCTGATCAGAAGAGCCAGGCTCAAAAGACAGACATTGTATGACTCCTCTTAGATAAAGTTCAAAATCAGTTACTCTGTGGTGCTGGAAGGTGGGACAGGTGTTGCATTTGGGAGATGCCATAACTGGAGGGGCAGGAAGGCTACTATTTCTTGAGCTGGGTACTACTTACATCGGAGTGCTCACTTTGTTAAAATTTATCAAGGTGTATAAGTGAAATATGTGCGTGATATGTGTATTATACATCAATAAAATATGGTGAAAGCATTCTGTGGCTACAAAGTGACATCACCTTTTCATTACAGCTGCATTACTGTCACACACAATGCAACACAGCCACGACTATTTTGAGGCCCTATGTGCCACTTTTCCACCTCAGAAGTTCCAACTGGAGGGGACACTTGACAAGGTAAACCAGTTCCAGTGAGTCCCCAGAGAGCGAAGAAAGACCAGCACAGGAGCTGGCCCACTGGTCTCTTCAGAAGGAACTTGAAGGAATCAAGGGAGGGAGCATTTTCTCCCAGGTCATCTCCGAGTTCTGAACTGCCTCCCCCCCCACCTTGCATTTCAGGACCAGAGAGGCGCTCTCCCAGGTTCCAAGCCAACCAGAGGGTTCTGAGGCCAGTGTACCACTGGGAATGTGTCTTGAGACAGCCCCAGGTTGGATAGAGAGGGCTATGCTGGGGCCAGAACATGCGTCAGCCACAGCCTGTCAATGGCAGAGTCATAGATCATTAAGTGCAGCGGAAGAGTATCATTATCTTAATTTACAGATGGCCCAAGGGAAGTTAAGTGGCATTCTTGAACTCACGTCAGCAGAAGTCAGTCTGAAATCTGAATTTCTTGCTTCCTGGCCCAGTGCACTCTGGGTGTCAGTTTCCTTGTGGACACAAGAGAGGGTAGGATTAGATCATCTGTAAATCTCCTCTGGGTCTCCCAGTTCCAACAAGCCTTCTGAATTCCTGCTGAGTGGGAAAGAATTTCAAGGATGTCTCAGGAAAAGTGGTTTTTATACCATTCAGCTTTGTTACAGTTAACTAGTGGCTGCCAACACACACACGCACGCACTCACGCACACACAAATACACAGGCACACATGTGCACGTGTACTTGCACACACACACACACACACACACACACATACACATGTTCACATCTTGCCACAGTTCTGAGGTAGGTTTTTAGTCATCATTGCAGAGCGTTGAGGGTCATGAAGGGAGGCCTGTGTAGCATGGAAGAAAGAGCACATATTTTCAATTTAAGCAACCCTGAGTTCCAGTCTTGGAGTCTGTGACTTCCTCACTGCGCAACCTTGAGCAAGTTACCGATGTTTCTGAATCTCAGCTTCCTCCTCTGTAAAATGTGAAATTTGAAGTGCTGACCCATTTAGCGCACTAAATAAATGACGGGTATGTGCTATCTGTGTGATGATGAGTCCCTTAAATCTCCCTATGCCTCAGTTTCTTCCTCTGTTAAGTGGAAATAATAGCACCTATCTCAAAGGATTATTGTGAGGGTTAAGTTAGATAATAAATGTAAAATGTGTGGCACACTGGTTTGTACATATTAAGTGTTCATAAAGTATTAGTTCATGTCTGAGGGAGGGGGTACCCCCTTCCAGGTGCTCCTGAGAGGCCTATTTCTGGCAAACACAAAGGTTCTTTAAAACGGTCCCCTTTTGGTCCCCTCTAGGAGGTAAGAGGGCAGCTTAATACATTACCATGGGGAAATAGCCCTGGTGCTGACGATCGATGGTGATGGTAATACTGCAGTCATCATCTGTAAGGTTGCAAAGTGACTTCATGTCCTGTATCTTCTTTACTTCTCTGGCAGCTCTGCAGCTCCCATTTTTACATTTAAGGAGTGGGAACACTTGCCTGGGTAGGTTGGGACCCGGAGTCCAAGTGTTCTGCCCCTTAAAACTGTAGCTCTTCTCAATGAATTTGGAGCCAGGTTTAGGTACTGAAATAAGATATGTACAACCGGGCCCCTCTCCCTCCCTGCCAACCCAATTCACCTAATGGCAAAGTATTCTATGAAACAAAGCTAATTCCTCTCGAAGACAGGGGCTCCCAGAATCCAGCATTTTGCCTGGACTCCACAACAAACACTTTTTCTGAGACTTGCCTGTCTGAAGGTCCTTCTCTGTGATTTTTTTTTTTAACTGCCCTTTTTCTTCTTCTTTTTTTTTTTTAAATTTATTTTATTTATTTATTTATTTTTGGCTGTGTTGGGTCTTCGTTGCTGCACGAGGGCTTTCTCTAGTTGCGGCGAGTGGGGGCTACTCTTTGTTGCGGTACGCAGGCTTCTCATTGCCGTGGCTTCTCTCATTGTGGAGCACGGGCTCTAGGCACGCGGGCTTCAGTAGTTGTGGCACACGAGCTTAGTTGCTCCGCGGCATGTGGGATCTTCCCGGACCAGGGGTCGAACCCGTGTCCCCTGCACTGGCAGGCGGATTCTCAACCACTGCGCCACGCCACTGGGGAAGCCCTTCTCTGTGACTTTCTAAGATCTGATTGCTGATTGGCTGTGAAGGGGGACAGAATTCGCCACCCCAAAGTATGCGTCTTGGGCATAAGAATCATTTTGAGCTGGTTATTTTTAAGAAAAAACAGACACCGGAGAAGCTCTGAAAACTTAGTAGAAGTTACATTTTGTAAGAGACATTTACGTTTATGAGGGAAACCTCCATCTGTAAGGGTGCTGCCCTCTCTGTACCAGGAAGAGAAGGAGGACTCTAAAAGTCTATCAAAGGAGAGGCAAAGACTTAAATCTGCATAACAACAACGAAACTCTGCAAAACAACCTTACCCTTGTTTACCTGGTAACCTCCCATAACCGACCTCCTCCCCACCCAGCCCTCCCTCCCCCAATCTTCTTTTGTCTTTAGCTAGAGATGGTATTTAAGATGATGGCTTGGGCCATTTCAGGGAGTTACTCAGTTTTCCTGGGCATCTCCCATGTATACAGGAGGTAGACATGTTATTAAACTTATGTTTGTTTTTCTCCTGTTAATCTTTTATTATGGTGTGTGTGTGTGTGTATCTGGGGCGGGGGTGTGTCTCAGCCTCAACCTATAAGAGTAGAGGGAAAATTATTTTTCCACCCTTACAGCTGCTATGTGTGTTCAGTTCTGGACTTAGTCTCCCAATCTCTTACGTGCTTGGTTTTTATGGGGTCTTTTTTTGTGTGTTTTCCCCCCTGCTGTTAAGTAATAATCACTCTTCAGCCCTCTCAATTTGCTCTCCACTAATAACCTCTCTATCAGTTTCCTAAGAGCCCTCCTCAATGAGAAAAAAATACTCAGATTTCCAATCAACCTCCCCTGAAGTCACAGAAGATGGGAACTAAAGGGAAAGAAAAGCGATCCTTGCTAAGATTGACTGACACTGGGATGGAGTGCACATTTGGGGTCGAGCCCAGAATTCCTGTTCCCATTCTGAGTTGGCGCTTTCATAATTATCCAAGTGAGAAATTCTTCTTTATTTTTGATATTAAGCTCTTTCTTCCTCTCCCGGAAGATGACAGCATGATGCAGCCTGTGTCTTCATTTATCCAGCCAGTAATGTGTGAATATGGCAAAGCCCCTGTCCTTGAGGAACAAACAATCTAGGGTGGAGGATGTGGGATGAGTATAAACAGATCACTTCAGATGCAGGTAACGCACATGAGAATGAGGTTCTGTAGAGAAGGGCTCACAGAGCAGAGTGTAATCAGCTCCAGACTGGGGAGCAGGGTCAGGAAGGCTTTCCAGGAGAAATGACCCTGAAGTTAATTAGGGTCACATCCCCAGAATGGGAGGGGCCTTCCAGGCAGCAAGACCAGCACATGAAAAAAGCAGCACAGGTGAAATGGAACAGGTCAAGGAACTGAGGAAAATTCAGAGAAGCCAGAACAAGGGTATAAAGGGGATACATATAAGATCTGAGGCTGAAGAGACAGGCAGGGCTCAGACGGTGGGGACTTTGTCTGCAAGCTAGTAAGCTGATCTCATCCTATAGAAGGTAAAGAGCTGCTGAAGGGGTTTCAAGAGAGAAGTGAATTGCTTTATATGCTGACTAGCTGCAGTGTAGAGAGTGGATTGGGAGGGGTGAGACTAGAGACAGACCAGTTGGGAAGCTATTATAGAGGTATGAGAGGACGGTGACTTAGAAAAGATCAGGGTCAATGGAACTGAAGAAAAGTGGATGGATTTCATAGAGTTTTAGAAGGGAGAATCAACTGTGATGAGGAAGGAAAAGAAAAGGGTGATTTCCAGCCCTTTGTAAGAGAAAGAGGTGGAAGAAGAAGGAGGGGGTGAGGAGAGATCATGAAATGACTTGGGTTGGGTGGAATTTATCCTTTAGGGTCCTCATTCCAATTTCCTTCAGGGGACCACTTTCCCCCTGCCCCTCATGCCCAGCTGGCCACAACACGTCTTCTAGTGTCTCTTATAGGGTTAAGAATGGACGTGTGACTTCTCTTTTGGGAACCTCAGTTTCCAACTGGAAAATGAAGGGACTAAACTCTCTGGGCTGGGATACTTCCCTCTTCTCCCAGGCTGCATTGAGTTCTCCTTTCTCCCCATCTTGCCGCAGTGTCTGTGTCAGTCTTACACTGCTTGGCTTTGGCTGTATGGAGTTTGTATGCCCTGCTTTCCCAAGTCGACTCTAAGGTCCTAGAGGGCAGGGCTGCCCAGTTCTCCTCTGCAACCTCCTCTCTGCAACCTCCACCACTGCTACGAGGAGGTACCCCACGCCCCACCCCAGGACAGAGACGTCAGTGTTCCTGATACGGGTCAGGTTCCTTCTCACCGTCTCCATCATCTTTCTACTCCAGAACTTCCAGATGCTGGGTCTCGAACCTATTTTTTCTGTGACCCAGGTTGGACTTCTTGTCTCAGTGCCCAGCTGGGCAGGACTGGGGATGGAGGAGAAGAAAACTAATGAGAGAGGAGACATGGTTGGAGTCCTGGCTCCTGGGGAGTTGGATCCAGGTCCTGTGTCTTAGAGGTATGTATGCATATGTACATGTATCTATGTGTGCTTGTGTGTGTGTATAGCATAGGATGTGTTTCTGGGTTTATTTTTTTCTGTACTAAGGTGTATGTGTCTGCATCTACATGACCACGCATAAGTCAATGTGCACATTAGCATCTGTGTGTCCATTAGTGTTCATGTCTGTCTATGTGTGAGGGTCTCTGTGTAGGCAAATGTGTCCACATGTTCCCATGTGCCTGTATGCACATGAGTGGATGCATGTATATATGGTGGTACATGTGTGAATATATGAGTACCTCTGTGTGTGTGTGTGTGCTTTGTATATAAACAGAGGCAGCATAGAGTGTCCAGTCAACAGCAAATGCCCCAAATTCAGGCTACCTGGGTTTAAACCCTGAATACAGAATTTGAAAGCTATAAGCTCTTGGGCGAGTAATTCTTTAAGCCTTGGTTTACTCATCTCTAAACTGGGGGTAATAAAAGTACATATCTTCAGTACCTAATGTGAGGGTGGAATGCAGTGCATCTAGAATGATGCACAGGACATGTTAAAATGTTAGCTGTTACTAAGTTATTCATGGCAATAAATATGTAGGTGACTGAGCTTGAGGGCCCAGGTGAGGATCTCTGTGTGTGACATGTATCTTTGAGCATGTGAAGTTGACGTGTATATCTGTTGCAAGTGTATGTTGGTGTGGGTGTGAGTTCTGGGCCTGAGGGTCAGTGGGAAAGTGTGTGTGAATGTGATCTGCCTGTGCATGCCTCTGTGCATGTTTGTGTCCCACCAGCTTGTGAACGTCTCAGGGGCAGGGACTGTGTTTCCTTCATTATTTCACCCAGGCCCTTGGACCTGGGACATAATAACTACTCAGCAGATTAGTGTTGATTGAATGAACGAAGTAGACTGAATATTCAGTGGCTCTTACTCGAAGGGATGCGCATTCATAGAAAACAAAAAGCTGTAACTACCTTGATGATAGGCAGACAGATGGAGAGGGAAAGAGAGACTAGGAGCTAGATGGATAGATAGATAGATAGATAGATAGATAGATAGATAGATAGATAGATGATATATAAATATATGTTAGACAGACAGATAGACAGACAAAGGGGGTTCAGTCTAGTTAAGTGGAATCCCATGTGCTTTACACTGGAAGAGATATTAGAGGTCGTATGTTCCAGGGAATTCCAAAATTTTGCCCTTGGTAACCCTGTGGGTTATCATAGAGTTTCTTTGGGGGTTTGAGGAGGAAAGCACAGAATGGAAGAGGTAAGCCCCCTACCTGACATCAACAAGAGTCTATTTGCTTTTAATCTCTATATATTTGATGTTCATGTAGACTTGTGTTTAAAGAAATAGCTCCACTATAAATGTTGTGAATCTTGCTCTAGCCAAGCCCCTTTTTTCTACAGAAGGGAGAAGATGAGCCTCAGAGAGGGGAAAGATTAGGACCTCTGACCTCCTTTCAAGTCCAATCCTAGCATGCCACCTCCCTTGGAATATAGTAGTTATGAATCCTCTTACTGGGAAACAGAAAGCAATTCCTCTTGGGAACCTCCCTTTCAAAGAAGCCACTATCATAGTGGTCTTTTGGGAGATCTGTCCAAGGAACACCCCCATTTATCTGAGACCTGCCCCCTCAGGTCGGCCCCACTGGCTCTGTGCTAGATGAGCCCACTCGCCTGCCCTCAATGACTGGACCAGGGGAAGCATTCATACCCACAGGGAAATCAAATTCCCCGGGTGCAATTTGGATGTGGGATACCAAGATGCCAGGTGGTCTCTGTGGTCTCTGAATTAAGAAGTGATATGAAGCTGCAATGTCCATATTTAATCAAGGATGATGAATGAACAGGTAAAGCTAGTTTCACAGAGAGAGGCGGGGAAATGAAGGGAACACACAAAGATAAGCAGATGTAAAGCCTGCAAGGTTCTAGGAAGAGTGACAGGTGGAAAGACAGACAAACTTCAGTTTCTCGTGGTTCTCCTTGTGCAGTCAGGCTGTATCTTCTGTCCTTGGACTTGGTGCTCCTATATCCTTATAATTAATTCCCCTCTGGCCTGAGTCCATTGGAGTGGGTTTCTCTTTCTTGCAACCACACCATCTCTGAACAACGTGGCACTTTGGAAAGTCTCCTCCTGGCAGATGAATAGGCTCTGCCTCTGGTCGCCTAGCCCTGATCCTGTCACTTTCCCTGAGGCTGGCGTGGAGAGGCCTCATGCATAGCATTCTCTATCTGTGGCATCTTCGTGGAGTCTTTGTGAGGGTTCATTCAAGGTTTCCAGAAAGGGACTTCGCCCATCCCCCAGGCTCTGCTGCTACATCCCCATGGCAGAATTGATGCATCATTTTATACTGGGACTCCCTGCTTAACCCTTCAGAGCAAGGGCCTCACTATTTACAGCTAGAGGTGTGCTCTTGGGTGACAGCATCTCTGCACCCAAACTGAGCATTTCCTCTAGCCTCCAGGTCCCAGGGGTAGGGGTTTGTGTAGTTTTAGGCATGTCAAAGCATGTCTGCAGTGTGGTGGGGGACAGGGGAGCAATGGGCACCAGTCTTCCCCAGAACAAGGTCTCCAAAAGTGGCCCCTTTACAACATGTTCCCATGGATATTGTTGAAACCATGATGGAAATACACCAGAGGAAGCGGGGTGAAAGCAAACATTGGTCTGTTCAATTCACTGGCAGTCAGAACAGGGGGTGTTTGGGAAGACCATGGGAGGTATCTTTTTACAAGCAGTTCCCCCGTCCCTTCCCCCCATCGACACAGCCCCTCTTCCCTGAAGTTATGAACGCGTGCTACACTTGTAGCCACAGAAGCACGTCGCAAGTTTGCTTTCAGGATCCTGCTAATGAATGAGGAAGTCAAGCCAGCCCAGGTGACAGGGCACCCACCATGAGAAAAAGAGGAATACAAAGGCACTGAGAGTGTTAAACAAGGGAAAGCTCTTCTTCTTCTCCAAGCCTAGTCAGGCCTGGAGACTGTCTATGTGATTTCGAGAGAGAACCAGCAGAGCTGAAGGGTGACTGGAAGCCATCGCCAGAGGGAAGAACACGAGCTTCAAGGCCAGATGCCCAGCTGAGCTCTCAGAGCAGCCCAGCCAGGAGGACAGGCAGGAGAAGCACGGGCCAGGCCACCAAGAACACTGAAACGCAAGAGAGGACTGTCAGGTGCTGGGCTTTGGAATTCAGCAGCCAAAATGAGGTGGCATCCCTATCTTCTGTCTTACAAGGATGACAAAGACAGAGCATCCTTAATATTTATTTTGGGTTACAGCCCCTGGGAGGTGGCACAGGGCCATGTGGTAGAGGCAAAGCTGTCTCACCACCACCAAACACTTCATTTTCCTCTGGGCATGCTGGAAGGCACTTTTCCCCACCTCCTTTGCAGGTAGGTGGGACCATATGACTGAATCTGGCCAGTGGAATGTGGGTAGAAGCTGCTTCTAAGCCTGGTCCTTAAAACCTCCTACATAATTCTCCATGCTCCCTCATCCATCATCTAGGGACCAGGTGCAGAGGATCCAGGAGAGGACTTGCAGGGGACAGTAGAGTTGCCAGAAGTTGCCAGAAGCTAAGCACCTGAGTTCCTAATGACTGCAAAGGCACTGAACTGCATCCTCCAGTGATTTAGTGGGAAATAAACTGTTGTATAAAAGCACAGAAAGATGGGGATTGTTTGTTACAGCAGCTAGCATTACTTACTATGACTAATACTGAAGAGGCAGAAAGACAGGGAGGTGAAAAAGCACTACTTCTGTTGCTTGACTACTTAGCTTAGAATCCTAGCTCTGCAACTAGCTGTGCAGACCCAGGCAAGTTATTGAAGCTCTCTGCGCCTGAATTTCCCTGTATGCAAAATAGAAACATTACTAGCAGCTATTACTGCATGAGATTTTTGTAAGGCAAGTGAGTGAACTCATAGCAAGCATTTAGAACAGTGCCTGGCACGTGGTAAACACCATGTAAGTATTGATTTTGAAAATTAGACTCTAAGATCTGGGAGGTTGGAATCATATCTCTTCTAAACATTACAGTATACTCAGGGTTAAAGAAGGGCTTGGATCCTGGATCATAGCTGCCTCATATTGGAGGACCTGGAAGAGGCATGCACCGCCCCTTCCACCCAATACCAGATTATAACGGCTCTCTGTCCCCTAAATTTCGGAGTAACTTGCTGATGTCCTTAGGAGGGAGGGGGAGAAGAATATCATAATTTTCAGAAACATATTAGTATATGACAACCAGCTTATAATTATGAAACATAGGTTGATGTTCAATTAATTCTAAAACATCAAAAATGCTTGTGGGAGATAGCAAGCAATGAAACCATAGGTGCCCTCTTGTGGTACTCTGCTACCAGGTCAGAGTGATTCCCTCCATTTTCAGAAGTCCCCAGAATCCACTACCCACCAAGAAATGAGTCAATTTGGCAAAGTCTACTGGGAAGCCAGGCTGTTCCAGGCACTGTGCTAACTTGAAGGACTGGAAGAAATGAATGAGATTGAGGTCCCTGCCCTCAAGCTGCTTCTGGTCTGAGCCCTAAACCCCCCTCTCCAATGAGCACTGCTTTTCTGAGTGTTGTCTGAATGTTAGCACTGAGCATGGAGAGGACAACTTGAGATTAACTGGAAACTTTTAGACTGTTATCTAGTTGGAGATTTGAGGATGGGTAGAACTTTTTCATGTCTGGGTTCACCAGCATAGGCCATTTTGGGGGACAGTGAAATCTTAATAGCATTGCTTTCCCTTTGGACCAAAATATGTTTCTTAGATTTGTCTTCCTATTGAGCTCCAATTCATCCATCAAAAGCCCTTTCAGATGTCAACACATGCTGAAATTCTCTCCTGACCTTATCCAATACAGTTAATTACTCTTCTGTGTGCCCCTTCTGCACTATCTACTTGCTTGTGATTTATTTGCTTATATGCCTATCTCATTTTTGCAACTGGCATTCATTTTGCCTGCAGGGCTTATTCCGCTAATATTTGCACACCTGTCTCCTTTTTCTCATTTAGTTCAAATATCACCTCCTCTGAAAAATTTTCTGACCATTTATCCATTCTGATATTCATTTTCCTTCCTATCTTGGTAATAGAACCATCACACATTGGTTGGGCACATAGCCACCCAGGATAAAGACTATATTTCCCAACTCCCTTTGCAGCTAGGTGTGGCGTGTGACTAAGCACTGGCCAATGAGATGTAAGTGGAGGTATAAGGTGTCAGCTTCCAGGACTGTTCCTTAAAAGTCATTGACTTCTTCCAAGTTCCCTCAATCCTGGCCTAGATATAAAGATTGGTGCTCTGGCTGCCATCTTGGATCATGAAGGTGATGGCCACACCCTAAAGATGGTAGAGGGGTGAGATGGAAGGAGGCTGGATTCTTTTTTTTTTTAGAACCCAATCCCAATTAATATGTGTGACATGAGTAGTTCCCATCATAAGGCAGCAAAATAATTGCTAAAATTTTCACCAATTAGTGACTCAAGAGAAAGTTCCTGTTGAGGGGGGAATTCTCTGGCCAGAGCAATGATTCAGACCTTTAAGTACAGGGGAAATGGAATTGGTTAATTATTACTGCTTTATAGTAATGCCCTACTGCAGAAGGATGAGTAACTGAGGAGTTTTAATTGTTAGGGCCAAGTGAGAGAGCCGGAGGGTCTCTTTGGTAGTTAGTTAGCTTGTAAGAAGCCCTTATCTACTGCAAATAGGAGAGTAGATACAGCTGAAGAGCAAATTTGGGCTCAATATAGTTGCCAAGCTTAAAAGATGGTTGAATGCCCTGTCTAGGCAGCTTTGCTACGATGTCAGAGCTCTGGTTGGAAAAACCTGGGGACTGAGGAACATGGGATGAGATCATCTGGATAGAGGCTCCTAAGGATTGTGATTCTTCTGATAGCCCAGAGCCAATGCCCTCAGAGCCTACCTCTCTTTATTAGGAGCTAGCCTTCCCCTATCCATGAAGTGAGTCTGGATTCTTGATGACCTCATGGTGCTGCCCTGTTAGCCCTGGATTGCTTGCCTTGTGGACTTCATTTATGTGTGAGAGAAATAAACTTCTGTGTTATTTAAGGCGGTTAGTTAACCCTAACCCATACTGGTAATTTTCTATCACATCACTCTCCTCTATTTCTAAACTACGTTCTTAACTTTTTATTATCTATTTCTCAACTGGAACACAATCTCCGTGAGGGCAGGCACCTGGCCTGTATCGTTCACCATTATAACTTCAGTGCCTAGAACAAAGACTAGCACACAGTAGGTGCTCAATAAACATTTCCTGTCTAATGACTGGCTCTCCTGCTGCACTGTGAGAGCTCATCTCTAGAGCCAGTCTAGGGTCTGAATCATTTCAGGGTCCACAGTTCTTGGCACAGGGCCTGGCGCGTAGAAGAGGCTATAACTAAATATGCACTGAATTAAAAAGAGGGAGAGTTGGGAGGGAGGGCTGTGGGAAAGGCAGGAGAAAATGATGTACCTGCAGTGCTGGTGGCTCCACTCATGACACCAAGAGACGGGGCACCTGGAGACAAGAGCAGAAGGTGAGGGTTTCCAGAGTCATGCTCCACTGACTGTGGCACTGTAGCCACAGTTGCTCCAAGACCTCCTGGACCTGGCCATCACAGTCATGGACAATCCACATTGTGGAAGCATCTATTATCATGCATATGAAACTTAATCCTCCTGCCAGATTTGTGAGGAAACCGTTCTCATCCCCATTTGACAGATGTGAAGACTGAGGCTCAGCAATGTCTGCCAGTAAGTGGAAGAGCTTGGATTTGAACCTCAGTCTGTCTGATTGCAAAGTGGAAGTTCCTGGCACCTCCTCCCCCCTCCCCTAGCTACCCTGTGACAACACATGAGGCAATAAAAGGACAGGACAATTCCAGGCAGAGCCTTCTTCAGGAGACAGCCTGTTTGCTCATCTGGAGAATGGAAGTGGTAATAGTGCTTACGTCCTTAGACTGTTGAGAACATTTCATGTGATAATGCATATAAATGTGTTTGGTATGGTGCCAGGCACAAAGTATTATTATTACTGTTACTATTATTACTGTTATTAATGTTACTGCATCCTAATTTCTCTAGGACAAAAAGAAATGTTTTCATTTTTTTGGATTTCTTGATTCTGCCATTCCAGTGCGAATAAAAACCATGACTAACTACCACAGGTACTGCTAACCCGTGGGATGGAGAGATGAAAATTTGAGGAGTACTTGGAAAGCTTCTCCTATGTCATGCCCCAGAACACTGTAACTGGATTTTGAGAAGCACAGTCATTCCCCAGAAAACAAAGTTGGTTCAGGACTTAGACTGAGTTATGGGGACCTGGCAGGAGGGAAAAGGCAAAGGACACACGCTTTGGAATCAGACCGAGCTGGGTTCAGTGCTAGCTCCAACTGCTCATGAGGGGGTGATCTTGGGTGAGTCAATCTCTCTGAGCTTCAGTTTCTCACCTGTAAAATGGATGCATCTGGGGAGGATTAAGTGAGTCAGTGCATGCTGAGAGCTTAGCCTGATCTCTAGCGCACAGCACATGTGGCAGAAGCAATTATCATTACCCAAAGCATCTCCTGGAAAGATGCATTCACCAGTGAGGGGCACTGAGGAAGCAGAAAAAGCCCTGGGTCATTAGGTTGGTGACCCCAGGCATCTGCAGTTAACTGTCAGCATTTGGCCAGCTGGTGTTATCACCAGGACGTGGCCACTTCTTACCTCTGCGAGTGATGGGTCCCAGATCTAAAACACGGGCTGGGTCAATAGCCACTCCTTCACTGCGGAGTTGACTTCTCGAGCAAGACTGTGGGGATGGAGAAGTCTCATTATGACAAAATGTGAAGGCACGTTCCTCTCCAGGCTACTCCTGCGATGGGCAGCTCCGGCCCGAGAGTGGAGCCTCACGCACTATATGATCCTAACGCTGATGTTTGTTTTTCTCAATCTAGAGAATTCTCACTGTCATGTCAAGTGAACCTGGGTTTGAATCTCTTCTCCTCTCTTTTAGTTGTTTAATTTGGGACAAATGACTATACCTGTCTACTCTTATTAAATAGTATCTTCTTGGTTGTGAAGGTTAAAAGGAAGTATGTCTGCAACACACAGGCACATAGTAAGCACTCAAGAAATGCCAACTCTTAGCAGGCAGTGCTAAATCTGGGTTAAGAGCGTGGGCACTGTAGTTACACCTCAGCCAGGGCATACCCCAGCTCTGATACTTTCTAGCTGTGTGGCCCTTGGGCAAGGGACCTCTCTGAGCTCAGTTTCCTCATCTGTACAGTGGGGTTGCTAAAAGAATCTACTTAAAGGGCTGCTGTGAGAATTAAATTAGATAAGGCATATAAACGTTTTAGTACAGTGCCTGACACAGAGTAAGCACTAAAAATAGTCAACTATTATTAAAATCATTTAAAATGTCCTGGGCCAAGGAAACCTAGAGGACAGGCTCTTTCGTCTGATATACTTCCTGGGGACACAAGGATTGCTTACATGTGGGCTTTTGGAGGCTTAAAGTACATCCATTCATCCTTCTTTTTTCCCTCTCTTCCTCTATTTCTCCTTCCCTCCGTTCCATCCATCCACCCATCCATCCATCTTTCCATCTCTTCATCCATCTAACTTTCTTTCCCTATCTCCCTTCCTCCCTTCCTTCCTCCTTTCCTCTCTCCTTTCCTCCCTCCCTTCTTTCAATCCATCCATAATTCCAATAAGTATATATGGAGGTACCAGGCCCCATGTCAGGCACTGAATAGTTGTTCAGTCCAAAGAGATACTCACCGGCTGGCACTGTTCTTTAAGAGAATCGCAGAGAGAAATCTCACAGTGCAGGAAAACTAGGTCATAATTTCCAGCAAACATGAACATCTGAACTGAGAACCGGCTTTCCGATGACACCCCATTCTCTTCCACGTAGATAGTAGAATCACGTTTATTTGGGCAGCTGGGAGGTGACAGGGGCAGGGATTTAACTTCTAGAGCAACTTAGGGGGCCTGAGGCCCTTGGCTGCATCTTTAATTTGTATCCAGTATAAAAACAGCATCGGAGAGAAGAGCCTCCCCACCTCCCGCCAAGTGTTTTCTCCAACCTATAACATAGACTTTTATTCCTCCAGGTTTCCTCCACAATGTTACCCATAAGCCCACACGGTTTAAGTTTTGGGGGGCACAGTCCCTGGAACGAGACAGACTGATTTCAAATTCCAACCCAACCCACTTTCTAGCTAAGCAATCGTGATCCAATTACTTTACTGAACCTCACTTTTCTTATCTGTAAAGTAGAGACAGGAGTATGCACTTCCTAGGGTTGATGTGAGCATTTAATGAGATAATCCTTATATTCTGTTTAGCACAGTGCTTGGTATACAGCTAAACTCTATGATAAATATTAGCCAGTATTATTACCACGGTTTGAATCATGATCTATAGATATGCATTTCCCTTTGTTTTTGCTAGTTAACAATATTCAGTAATATTTTGTCCCATAACACGCTATTTTCATGTTGTTCAGTTAGTGTTAACATCTGTATAAAAGTCCCCTGTTTTTGAAATATGAACCTATTGCCAACATTATGAAAGACACTGAAATGAAAAATAATTGGCATTTCTTTACCCTGCCCACCTATTTTCTGTTAATCCTTTAACACTACAATTTCAGGAGTGATATTTCTGGGTCACAGGGTATGGTCATGATATGTAATACCGAATTATTTTCCAAAAGAGGCAAGCCAATCTACCCAACTGCCAGGCAGGGATGAGGTGATCATTCTTCTCCACCCCAAACCTCATTTAGGCCAAAAGATAACCCCAGATTGTCCGGTACCTGTTTTTGATGATGAAATATCTCACAGGGTCATTCATGTCTCCAGTGGGCGTGGCATAGCAGTTCCTCAACACCAGGTTAAATCGGGATGTGTCCCCTCTCTCCAAGACGGCGCCCACATAGAGCATGGATTCAACAGACAGCACGACTGCAGCCCCTTCATAAGGAGATGTGTAGTTCTGGTCTTGGAAGAGGGCCATCCTGACAGTGAACTCTCCCTCCCCGTCCACACTGATGTTCAGGGAACTGAGAACAGAGAAACCACAAGAATGGAAACTTCAGGTTTTGCCCAGTGAGAACAAAATCAATCAAGTCCCACACCTGTGTCGGGTTATGAAGGCAGAGGCACATGTTCGATTCCTAAATGAACTATTCGATCACTTACTTAAATCAAGCATTTGCTACCTTCTAGGCACTAAACTTGACAAACACATGAGTCTGGCTCCAGGATTCCTACAAATTCTCCCTGCATCAGACAGCAGACATACCTCCTTCGCTCAAAGAACACCTCCGTCTTCTAACCTGTAGAATAGGGCTTGGGACCAGTTCTGTGGGCTCACAGTTTTTGGCAGCAGACCTCTTCCCTCCACCCTATAGTCTTCAATGAAACACCAGTTTTAACAAGATAAATAAAATGGCTTTAATATTTATTTTTTATGAACCTTGGGCCCCAACACATTACAGACTGAAACCTAGAAACTGAACCAGAAGATTTCTAATCATAACCCTGCCATTCTGTGAGCCCAGGAGGCAATAAGGGAATGGGAAGGGCATCTTGGGTTTCTGATACCCCCAGAAGGTCCCCCAGCAAGTCTAGGAATGCTGAGGAATTCCTTCAACAGGGCCCATTCCAGGCACAGCGATACAGCAGTGAACAAAAGACAAAAGCCCCTGCCCAAACTGAATTCCATCCAAATTTCTATTTGGTTCTATTTCTCCTGAGTTATGGGCGCTGTTTATCCAATCAAAGCTCATCTGGCTTAAATCCCACATTTGCAGGGAAGCCTTCCTGCCCCCAACTGTCCTCCCCAACCAAGATTAGGTCAGGGACCCTTGCTCCCTGATCCCACAGCACTCCGAGCCTACCCCACACTGCGTGCACCTCACTTGTAAATAATTTTTGATATAGTTAGTTGTTTAATGCCTTTCTTCCTCAAGACAAATGAAATCGTTGTGCATTTTTGTTCCTTAGCGTATTTAATTAACACTGTTTCATGTCGTTGTATTGTTTCATAGTAATAATCTTTAATATCCACAAAATATTCTATGCCTGCCTTGTTCATGCTGAACATTCCTCATGCATAATCAACAAATATTTGTGGAATGAATGAGCGAATGAACGGAAGCTCCTGAAGGAGGTGGGCGGATTCTGTGGTCATCATAAGATGTCGTGAACTTCAGGGTTATGGGTCAAAGGGTAAGGGTCAGTGCCATACCTTACAATGGGCTGCAGGGCAGTTTGGAGGCTGACTTTCATGTCCAGCGGGTAGGCACACTGGAAGTTGATGCTGAGGATGATGTCTCTGATGATGAAATCGTTGACCAAGGAGAGGGTATTTTTGTAGATGGCATGGGTTTGGTTTCTCTTCGGCATAAAAACAAGACCACATGTATGTTTATGTGGATGAGGGTACAAGTGTATCTGGGATTCAGGTCTGTGTGACTCCAGAGTTGATGCTTTCGGTCAAGCTGACACCCTGCCCTCTGACCTCAAGGAGGCAATGGGCCTCCTCCCGCAGTGGCACTGCCACTTTATGGGAAGGGGACTGAGGACCCCAGATCAAAAACTAGAACAATAGATTGTTGACCCTTGGGAACAGTCAGGAATCACCATGCCTGGTCCTCTGTGAACCTTTCCCACCTCATCCCTAAGTGAAATAATCATAATCATAGCTTACCTTTACTGAGCTTAGGCATCAAACCTATTCTCAGCTCCCTCCTGGACAAACATGTGTAAGCTCACATACCTCTAGAGGCCCATGGAGGCTAAGTGACTTGTCCAAGAGCTCCCAGTTACTGAGACAGGCCCCACCAGCCCAGCTCCCGCACTCTGGCAGCAGTGGGGTAAACACCACTCACCTCCAGAATGTTTCCGCAGGCACCAGCCTGGGTGGGGCTGGTCACCAATATCCAGTTCTTCCCTTCTCTTTGCATCATGCTGCTGCAGTTCCGGTTCCGGTCCTGAAGGTAGGCATGGACCTCGTCCCCGAAACCCAGGCCTCCCAGCAGACACTTGTCCAGGGACACTTTGATCTCCTTGGCCCCACAGTCCAGCTGGGGCTGCAAACTGTGCACATCTGGAAAGTTGGGAGAGGAAGGTAGGTAGAGTGGACAGGGGTCTGGAAGTAGTGGGCAGAGCTCACACTGTCTGCCCTTTGGCAAAGCCACCTTGCCCACCGGGAGGCTGGGGAGACTGGAGGGGGCCTGGGAGCCACGTGGGATTCACACCCAGGCTTGTGGTAGGCGAGGTTGGCAAAGATGCCCCTGGTCCAAGATTTCCAAGCATTTTGTGTGCAGGCTTGGTGAAGGTTCTCGTGTCTGGTTCCTACTGAGCCCCAGAGCAGGTCGCCCCAAAATATGCCTAATGGTACATTGATTATTTTGAATTAAAGTTACTTAAGGTACAGCTAATGCAAGAGTGACACTCTGACCCTCCTCTCTGTCTCCCTGAAGGCAGGAAATAAGTCTCCCCTGTGAAAGGTGCCCTCCCTGCATCTGGAGGTAGAAGGACACCCTTGTCACCAGAGATGGGGAACTCGGTCTCCCTCTTCTCCCTCTGCTTAGAACACCCTCTCCTCTACAGGGCCTGCAAGTGTGCTCACAGGGAAGCAGGCTTGTGCCCAAAGCAAGAGTCAGAGGCCCTTGTTAGAGTCTCGGAGGGAAGGAGATCGTCTCAGTGGGAAGCTCATCCAATCCCCACCCAGGGCTTAGGGCGCATCTGTGGCATGTCTACCCATGGGTCACCCGACGGTGTTTGCTTACCTACTGGGATGAGAAGAACATCACTTCCAGAGCCTGCCCATTTGGACTGCTCTGATTGAATTCTCATAAAAACCCTGCATTGTGGGTATTTTTTATTATTAGCTCATCCCCATTTTACAGATGAGGACATTAAGGCTCAGAGAGTGTAGGCGGCTTGTCCCAGGCCCCAGGCCCCACCTGGCCAATCCAGAAGTGGCTCAGGAGTCTGCCCCTGTTCCTCATGTATAGACTCTGCAGATATTTGAACACAACTTCCACACCTGCAGAGTTCTCATCCTCAGTACCTTTGTCCCTCGTGGGTCAAGCCCACTCATTCCTGAGGCCCTGGTCCAGTGGCTGACCTGAAAATGTGCTCCATCCCTGCCCCCCATCCTTGCAAACTCACTGGCTTTGTGCACTCTCATCCCCTGACCTCGGCTCCATCCCTACTGCCTCTGGTCCACACCTTGTCCAGACCCTCTGAAGTTCCCTCCCTCCTGCCCTGCCCACCAGGCCAGCCCAATCCCAGCGCTCACCAGAGATATTGAGGTCCTGTCTGCAGAAGCAGTCCCAGGTGTCGTTGACGAAGCGACACTCCTCATTGGGGCGGCAGGTCCTCTCACAGTTGTCCACCGTGGTGGTGGGGTCTGGGGTAATGTGCAGAGGAAGAGGATCAAGATGCAGAGCAGGGTGGAGCTGAGGCCACCAAGGCCAACCTTGTCATTCTACAGGGCACGGAAGACTTGTGCCACGCTTGGTGGAAGGGTCAAGCCTCAAACTAGAATTTCCGGACTCCTAATCCAGGGAGGTGAGAACCTCGGAGGTGCCATCCTAGTGCTTTTACTACAAGGCAGCCGCTGTTCCCAGTACTTTCCATGCATTAGCTCGTGCATTTCACGTGGGGACCACATGGGGGTGGGGGTAGCATAGCAGTTAAGCATTTGGATCGTGGAGCTGGGGTGCTAGGTTCAAATCTGGCTCTGCCACAATTCCAGCTCTGTGATGTTGGGAGAACTGCTGAACGTCTCTGTGCCCCAGACCCCTCATCTGCACTAACAGTATAGTGCGTGTCTCATCAAGTTGATGGGAGGACTAAAGGAATTAATGGTTTAAAGTGTTTAGAACAGGGGCAGGGGCACTGTAATGCATGCTATGGTGCTGTTATTTTTGCCATCGTCCGTTTTTTTCAGATCAGAAAACCAAAACTCAGAGAGTTAAACTGCCCAAGTGAAATCTAAATCTCAATGAGTCTGAGTTCTTAATACGATGCCACACACGTGGATAGATGTATCAGGAGATTTCACCTTCAAATCCGAATCTCTGGCTTTACTTGAAATGCTGGAAGGTCTGGCAGCCCTTGGGCAACATTCCCAACATTCTGGGCAATAACTGACAGGCACTGAGTCGAGGCTGTTCTGCTCAGTCTCCTCCTGACCCGCTCCACTCGCTCTACCGACCCTGGGCACTTCACCGGGTAGCCCTGCTCCCCTCACCTGTGCAATATCTCAGATTACACTGCGGGGTGCCCTCCAACCGGTACACGTGGTACTGGCCCGGGCAGGCCTTCACCAGCACCTCCGTCTTCCAGAGGCAGCAGTTGTCACTCCAATGGGCACAGGCGGTACGGCTGACGATGCCCTGCCCGAGGGTGGGGTGGGCGCCATTCAGCCACATGGGAGCAGCCGTCTGGCAGCGGTACACGGGGACGCAGTCCTCCGCCATCCTCACTCCTCCATCTCCCACAAATCGGTACCAGCCGTGCTTGTCACCGTCACAGCTCTCGGCTTGTCCCGCATTCTCTGTGCTTCGGGAGGGTTCATCCAGTAGGGTGTAATTCTGGCAGGGGTCAAAACAGAGCTGGGCCTCTGGGGTGCCAGGGGCTCCACACTCCAAGTCCTGCTCATAGGAACTGGCACTGGTGGGGTTTCTGTAACCTGGAGAGTAACAGTACGCTTAGGTTTACAGAGAAACCCCAGAACCTACAGGGTTTTTATCCCCGACACGCTTTGTTTTGGAAATGCTAGGGGCCCCAGTGAGGACAAGCGGCACGTGATCCATTCATTGAACATCAGCCTTCATCACCCTGGGGTCAGAATAATAATGAGGCCTTTGTGTGGTATATTACAGGCATTAAGAACATCAGGGTCATTAAAATGAATAAAGTAGAAATGAAACTTGTCAGAGCCCATTCCATTCCCAGAAGTAACCATAAATTTGTTGTACAGTCTTTAGACCCTTTCTATGCATATGTTTAAAATAGTTTTTTTTTAAATAAAAATGGGTTTAATGCTGTAGAGCTTGTTTTTTTCCACTTGCATCTTTCTTTCTTTCTTTCTTTCTTTCTTTCTTTCTTTCTTTCTTTCCTTCTTTCAACATCTTTATTGGAGTATAATTGCTTTACAATGGTGTGTTAGTTTCTGCTGTATAACAAAGTGAATCAGCTATCCGTATACATATATCCCCATATCCCCTTCCTCTTGCATCTCCCTCCCACCCTCCCTATCCCATCCCTCTAGGTGGTCACAAAGCACCAAGCTGATCTCCCTGTGCTATGCAGCTGCTTCCCATTAGCTATCTATTTTACATTTGGTAGTGTATATATGTCCATTTCCACTTGCATTTTTTACTTAATATATCATAGACATTTGTCCATTATCAGTAGATGAAGATCTAACACAAGGTTTCTCAACCTCAGCACTGTTGATGTTTGGGCTGGATAATTCTGTGTTGGGGGCTGTCCTGGGCACCGTAGGATGTTTAGCAGCGGCCCTGAGCTTTTCTTACTAGATGCCAGGAGTACTCCTCCCCGAAGCTGTCTCCAGACATTGCCAATTGTCCCCTGAGAAGCAAAATTACCCCCCACTGGTCTAACAGGACCATTTCTTTTTTTTTTTTTTTTTTTTTTTTTAGGTTTTTGTTCTCTTTATTGTTTGCTAAGCAATTTCAGATATTACCAGATTCCCAGCTGTGACTGAATTTAACAGGACCATTTCTGATTGCTGATCTCATGGCTTGTAACAGATTCAGGGACTGTGGTGCGTGAAGAGGCAGACAAGTAAAGCAGCGGTGGGGTGGGGGGCGGAGGAAGCCACAGGCTGCTCAGTCTGGGTTTAAGCCCAGCTCTGTGCCTGCTGACTGGGTGACCTTGGCAGATGGTTTAACTCCCCTGAGACTCTTCTGCAAAACAACACCTGTGAGCTAATGGCGCCCAAACTTCATCCATTCCCACGCCTCAGGTCATGACGTTTGCCACACGTGTGTCCACCTGTCCTATTATTTATTTCATGTGTTTCTTTCAATGACTCTCTTTATAAATTCGTTTCATCCTAAGGAATAATATCTGTGATACCATAGGTATGATGTACTAGTTATTTTGTTTAATACCCATGAAGAAAACTATATATAGCTATCAAAAAAAATTTTTTTTTGCTGCACCCCTCAACATGCAGGATCTTAGTTCCCTGACCAGGGATCGAACCCATGCCTCCTGCAGTGGAAGCTCAGAATTTTAATTACTGGATCACCAGGGAAGTTCCCCAAAAATTCTTTAAGAATTTCTGCACCCTCGCAGTCATTTTGGGATATGCATGCCCCATTTGGGAAAATAAAGCTTTAAAGGATTGTTGGCTGGTTAAATGAGATAGTAGGTGCAAAATGCCATGCACAGCACCTGGGGCCTAGTAGTTTAAGCTAGTTCTCTCCTCTAGTTCTGATATGTTGAACAGTGTGAGTGCCTTAATGATGAATTAAGTATATCCTACCAGGATCACAACACATTCCTTTTTTTTTTCCCCTGATGCACAAGCTACTTGATGGGTGACTGTGTGCCCAGCACCGATGCACTGATTGCTAGGGCTCTGTCCATCCCCACAAAGCTCGGATCACATTAGAGGGAATTTTTAGAAAAGAGATTTTCGAGCCTTGCTTATGCACATGCTTGTTTTAAGGAAAGGAGTCCCTGCACTTGTTATTCTTGGATTATTTCCTGCACACACTGTATTTTCCCAAGGGAGGCCATGAGCTGAGTCCCTCTAGCCCCCTCCACAGGTGACACGGGCAGAAATTTTCACCCTTGTGTTGAGCCTGAGAACCCTTCCTACAAGCATCTAAGATGCCCAATCCATGGATCTTTGGAAGGACCACAGAGAGATCACTAAGCCTAGTCCTTTCATTTTACAGATGAGCAAACTTGTTCGGAAGAAGGAGAGGCGCTGGCCAAAACAAGGCACAGAGTGACTGGGTGATTCATGTCCTCATGAACCCCGGGCTCTCTGATCGCCCCCATATCCGGGCACGGGAAGTTATGTTAACTGGCTCCCACTGTCCTTGAGGGGGAGTTTCTGATTTGGCTCTTTGAGAGACTGTGACTGGATTCCAGCTTCTCTCATCTTGTTTCCCTCGACTTTTGGCTTCTGAGCCTTTGCTTTAGTCATGCCCCTCTCCTCACTGACCCTGAAGCACCTTCTCTGCACTTCCCTGCTCACTCTCCGGGTATTGCAGGGCATCTGAGATGCCAGGTGAGCAGAGCACTCACCTTGCTGCTCTGTAGATGCCAGGGTCAGAATGCAGGAGGCCAGGGCCAGCCACAGGACAGGAGCCATCCTTTCCATGAGCTGAGACATGCGCTCACTCAGTGGCCCGCAGATTATCCATGCAGCGGGGGGCGGTGCGGGAGGAAGAGACCCAGATACGATCAAGGAGACAGAGGTTGTTCCCTTGGGTGCATGCAAGGGTAAGAAGGGAACTCACGTCAGTTAGCACGTGTACTAAGCCCCTTGCATACCTTAGCTCATTTAAGGTACCGAACCACCCTCAGGGAAGGTATTATTATTCCTCCCATTTTACAGATGAAGAAGCTGCGACTCAGAGTAAATTAATTCCAGAAATATTCATTGAGCCCCTCCTATGTGTAAGCACTGTGCTGGAAGTGAAATAGCTTGCTTAGGCCCACATTCTTAAAGATGGGCCGATGGCTTCCTTCACGAAGGGCTGTATTGCTTTAAAGCGGGTGTGACTTGAAGAAAGGAGGTGGTATAACAGGAGCAGGAGACTTGCCAAGTGGGTGAGATTGACAGCAAGAGAACCAAAGGCAAGCTTAGAGCCAGCCAGGACTGCAGAATGTCCTAGAAGGTCTCAGGGTAGTTCCTACTCAGGTCAAGGTAGTGGCTCTTGGAGACTGGATGGAGGGGGGCGGGTGACGGTACTATGAATACCTACAGACAAAAGTCACGGCTTCCCTTTCTCAGTTCTGTGCATCAGGCACTGTGCTAAGAGAGCCCGAAGTGTCCTCTACGTGTGTAGATGCCTGTGAGGGTGAGACCATGTCAGATTGAGCCCAGGGCTTGCTCCTTGCACAGTGTCTGACGCACAAGAGTTGCTCAATAGGGGTTTGAGGGATGAATGAATAATAAACGGGGAGGGAGTGGATAGAAACAAAGAGCTGTGAAGAGCCTATCAGCACTCAAATAAATAACACTTCCTCTTCTGGGAAACTCTCCTCAAATGGAAAAATCTCTGGATAACTTCGTACAGCCTCTGGAAGACTTCAGTTGAAGATAGAGGTCTGTTTCTGGAAGGGATAGCGTGAATATGTTATGAGAGAGCGCCCGGGACTGGTAATTCTTAGAGATAAAATCCCAAGTAGAGGCCTGTCTTCTCGGTGGGGTGTCCAGGGACAACGGTGAGGGGGCATCTTTAGGCCTGGAGCAGCCAGCAGGTGCCTGGAGTCATGGCTGAACTGGACATAGAGTGATAACTGGAGCCCTGGACAAGGGCCGGGGTCCAAACTCCTTGCTGGGTTCTGAAAGCTTCCAGAAACAAACAGCCCTAGCAATCCCAGTGAGTCAAGGATTGGGGGAGGCCCCCAGGATCAGGAGAAAGACTGCTGGGGCTTGAAGCAGGACTTACCTGGAGGTGAGAACACAGAGCATTCCTCCTCCTCCTCTGGCCATGGGAATCCAAGCCTGCCGTGGACTGTCCTTTTATTGCAGTTTCCCACCCATGTGGCTCTCCACGATTGGTGCAGAGGTGTGACTGGAGTTAGCCTGCCAGGCATACACTGGGCTGGTTGGGTGCAGGTAAGATAAGCAATTTACCACAAAGGATGGTGAAGGAAGGCCCCTTTGTTCTCCCGCCATCCCCCTGCATGTAAACCCTTTCAGCAGTCCCTCCTTCATGCAAATGCTGCTCTATAAACAAGAGCAGTAGGTACTGAATGCTGAACACACTGGGCACCGCTGAGTGCTTTGCACCCATTACTTCTCACATTTAATCCTCACCATAAACCAATGAAGCTGGTACCATATTTATTACCAGAAACCAAACGCTAATCAAAAGGAAGGACTTGGATATTAAAGGATTAATATCCAAAGGGAAGTGGAGAGAAATCAAACACACACACTTGTTTGCGCAACAGATTTCCAATTGTACCTTGTGTTCCTAGCTAATCACCTTAAAGCACTTCTGCTTTTGTGTCGATGCCACTCAGCTTGAAGTCAGTTAGAGCAAGGGACTAAGTAAGGAAGGGGGGGATGGGTATTTCTGATTTTTGGCCCACAGAATCTACCCAACTTCAGATGCTCAATGCTGAGGAGTCTGGGAAGGGCCAATCTGGGGATGTGTGAATCACCGACTAGCAAAGGATAGCCCATGCCCTTGAACAAAATAAGCATCAGAAGAGCCTTTGGTATGTGGGTTACCCTAGAGATTGGAAGGTATAAAACTGAGAGGAAGCTGAAGATCTTGGACTTTTAAATTCCAGGCTTGGACCTGGCTTTTGTGGCAAGGTAGATATTACAGAATTAACAAACGAGTCAAAGCTTTAGCAGAATAAATGGCCATTGCCTTTCCTGTGTTACTCTGGGACTCTTTAAGGAGCCAAGGCTACAGGGGCAGGGAGCATGGGTGTCTTGGCATTGGTAACACCTTCCAGGAAAACCTCAACATGGACAAGGAAGAGATGGTACAAGCCACCTTCTCTACTCCTAGTGCATTTGGAGAAGAATCCCCTAAATGTGAAACATAACAACTGCAAATGCTGGATTCAGAAATTCATCTGAGCCCACAAAATAGCCCACTGATCCATTCATTTTGGCCAGGTACCCACCCTAGTCTCCCCTATGGCCACTCTCAACCTTCTCCATCCTTTTAAACAGTCTTTGCAGCCATCACTACTCACTTACTCTCTCCACTTCCTCCATTCTCAGCAGGTGTCTTGCATTCTACCTCAAGAAAATTTAAGTCATCACACTTGACCTCACTCAACTTTGTGTCTCCTTCCCCTAGAAACATATAAATATCTACCCCCATTTTCTAGTTCCTCCGCAACTTCTGATAAGGTGATCTTTCTTCTTTTCAAAGTCAGTTCCTCCATCCCTCTCTGACTTCTCCATTTCAGTCTGAGGCATATGGCTAAGACTGCCCTGCTAAGGTCACCTCTTAGGCAAGTCCCGTGGGCATTTTTTCTGGCCTCTTGTCAATGGATTTTTCGCTGCTTTCTTCAGGCGCTCTGTATCTCCTTGACTCCCCTGTACCAATTGTTTTCTTGATTCTCCCCTACGTCTCTGGATACTCGTGCTCTATCATTACCATTATCATTGTCATTATCATTATCGTCTTCCTCCAGCTGTCCTTGAGAATGCTGGTAGGTCCCATTTTTCTTGTCACTCCACAGACTTTCCCTGGGAGGTGTCAAGTTATCTCATGGTTTCAAGTACCATCCACAGGCTGGTGAGTTCCAAATGTGTATCTCCATCCCTGACTACTCCCTTGAACTTCAGATCCGCCTACCCAGATGCTTGCCGGACTGCTCCACTTGGACTGAAATGCTCGAGGCACCTTGAACCTTAGCAGGTCCAAATCCTAACTCATCAATTCCCCTAGATCTCTCCCTGCTCGTTGTATAACCTATCTTAACCAATGGTACCACCGCTCACTTGGTCACCCGAGCTGGAAACCTGCCTCCTTCCTTTCTCCCTCAGCCCCAATAATCATCAATCTTTCAAATATTCTTGAACCCGTCCTTCCTTCTTCACCCCCACGTCATCAGCCTTAATTCAGGCCACCATCATCTCTTAGGAGGGTGATTTTAACAGCTGCCTCACGGGTCTCCCTGTTTTCGTTCTTGCCCCCTTTGATTCTGTTATCCCTGCAGCCAGAGGCCACAGTGTCACCTCTCAGCAATACGCCCTACCCCCCGCACACTAGGCTTCCTGGGATCTGACCCCCTGTTCACAGCTCCCAGCTCATCTGCAGATTTTCCCCACACACTCTATGCTCCAGCCTATTTGTGGTTCTCTGAACTCTTCCCCCTCCACACCTTTCCATACGCTCTTCCCTCTGCCTGGATTACTCCGTGCCCAACCCCCTCCTACTGCTTATCATTCAGGTCTGCCTCTTCCAGGAAGTCTTTCCTAAATTCCCCAGACTTGCTCGTGCTGCTCTTCTGTGCTACTATGCCTCTCTGGGCTGATTACCGTCACACTCAACTACCCACTAACATATCTGTCTCCCTCTGAAGGCCCTAAGATCTCTGTGGACGCGGATCCTGTCTTTGCAGCTCTCATCAGCACCTAGTCAGTACTTGTTGGGTAAACAAATGGGCAGAAATCACAGTATGTATGCTCAAGACCCTTTCCTGTGTGTAATGCCTCAACCTTATGGTGCCCAAGTCTTACTGAGAGCTTGGTGGAAAGACACAAGTTCCTGCCTCAGGGCCTCTGCACTTGCTGGCCCACTGCCTATAATGTTCTTCCTCAGATATCTCCCTGGTTCATTTTCTTACTTCTCTCAGTTTCTGCTTATCAGAGAGACCTTCCCCAACCATCCTATGTAAAATAACACCCTCATTGCCTTATTACCCTTGTTTCCCACCCACTCCCTTCTGAGCGCTTGTTACCACCTGACATATCACATAGCTATTGTTTACATGTATCCCCCTTTTAAACATAAGCTCCTTACCAGCAAGGGCTCTGTTTTGGTCACTGTCAGTTTCCCTGCTGCCTATAAAAGCGTCCGGCCTTGAATTTATGCTCAAAATCTCTGTTGAATATTAAGTTGAATAACTATCTGATAGCAAACAAAAAAGGAATGAAAAATAAAGGAAAGGAAAAGTAAAGGAACAGAGGGACAAAAGGATAAATTCTGATGTGCTTTTTCCTCCTGGCTCTTGCCTTTGGTCCTTGTTTTTGTTTTTATGTTCTCTTGTACCTGAATCAAAGTATAGATGATTCTGCACATGCCTAGCCAGGCCCATCTGACCATGGACGTCCTCCCACATAAAGCTCTTACGTAAAGGCAGCAGGCATGGGGATTCAGTGCGTGTCTGCGTATGATAAGAGGTTCCTTAACTTGAGATATGCTGTCCCCACAGCCCCCAGTTTGCTGATACACACGTGTGGTTTTCCCTGGGATCAGAGGTTCTAATAATGGGTCAGGGCCTTGGTCTCTCCTGAATGCCACGGCTGGGGTCCAGGGAAGCAGCTGGCATCAAGGCAGACATTTCCCATTGGCATCAGCTTCCTTTGGTCTACTGGTCAAAGAAGTCCAGAGCCCCTTGGAATATCCAGGTCTCCTGGGCAGCCTCTGGTTGTGCGTGCAAGGAGCCTCCTGGAGGCCCCCCTTGCAAAGCATCCCCTCTCAATGGGGTTAATGGTCTGCCTTCTGCTTCTGCTGCCAAGTCCCTGTAAACAGGTCTACATCTTCTACATTGGGAGGGAGAAGTGCAAAGGATGGAGGGGTCCCTAGGACGTGCCAGGTACGTCACCTATAAGGATTGTGAGACTCCAGAAGGCAGGGGCTGTGTCTATCTTATTCACGTCTGTCTTTTCCCAGCACCTAGCACAGTGCCTGGCATATATTAGGTGCTCAAAAAACTTTTTCTGGAGAACTGAATGAACCTGTGAGGGTATCACTATTATCCCCATTATGCAGAAGCAGCAGCCCCCTGCTATATCCTCCATTTCTGCAATGCCTGACACACTTATCATTACTTGTTGAAGTTCTTTTTCCCCTGCCAAACCTTAAGCTCCAGGAGGGCAGGGATTGTTCACCGCTGTATCCCCAGCAGCTAGCACAGTGCCTGGCGCATAGTAAGTGATCAGCAAATATTACTTGACTGACTGACTGAACGGATAGATAGATGGATGAAGCTCAGAGACGTCGTGTATTTTATTTAAGCTCACAGAACTAGAGTTGAACCCAGTCTCAGCGACCAGACCATGAAGTCCATGACGGCAGGGATGGAGTCTGGTTTTTCTCATCATCGGATCCTTAGCACCACGGACAGTGCCTACATAGAGCAGGTGCCCAATAAATACTTACTGGGTGAATAAACGACTCACAGACTGAGCTTTTCAAAATTATTATTTTGCAACACTATTTAAGGAGATAGGGGCCTCATGTGCAGACATATCCCAAGTCCCATTTTGAGAGAAAGCAGCATTTAAAGACACAGGCTGTTTTTCGGTAGCAAGGATTAAAGGGGAGAAAATAGGAGCAGAGCGACTGAAACGTGGGCTCCTTTCTCTGTGGGTAGAGTGCCAGCCTGCATCGCCTCACCAGTCAGTAGGAAGTGAGTGGGTAGCTACAGAGCACAGGGTTTCCAGCCACTGATCACTGAGACGTCAGGGTCAAGGTGGCCGACAGAAGCAGAGGCAGCCAGACCTTCAGGAGCCCTGAAAGGAAAGCGATTACAGGGCTGCTGCCAGCACTGATGTGCACATTTTATGTGCAAAACGAACATAAACTGCTTCCTCTAAACTGACCAATAGGAAAGGACACCCTCTCTGGGCTGATCAGTTAGAAAAAGGAAGCTTTCTCTTTACCTGCCCTGAAAACCAATTAGAAAAAGGTGCCCTCCCAGGTGGGCCAATCTGAAAAAGGCAGGCATTCCGCAGGCACTAGCCTTGGTATCCCCTCAAAAGGGCACTCTTGTGCAGTGACCAGCTTACTCAACCTTGGTGACCTTGAGGGATATTCACAAAGGGCAAGCCTCTTGGGGATACCTTGACTCTCCAGCTCTGAGCTCACTGATACTGGGATGAACTAGCTCAGGTCAAACACTAGGTTGGTGTAACAACCTGCTTGGATCTAGGTGCCAGGAGCCAAGCAGGACAACAGTTACATGGATTCACTTTTCGTCCAGATTTTCAGTCAGTTCAGTGGCCATAAAAATCAAGGGCCATGAAAATGCTGCCGGTCCCCGGCCTTTGTGGTCAGAGGAGCGGAGAAGCAGAAAAACAGGGTTTCTTGTTTTTCTGCTGTGTTCATCCCGGCACTAAGCATCCTGAAAAAGGTGTTAGAGATGAGCCTTGAAGCTTCAGGAAGTGCCCAAGGTGCAGATCTAGAGTGTGTGCTTGCTCACTGTGTACAAGTGTGTAACAAGCGAGTCTATGTCTGTATATACAGATATGCACACATGCAGCTCCAGCTGTCATGCACCTTTGTGTGTGAATGTGAATACGTGCACATGACCTCTTGTGTGTGTGTGTGTGTGAACGTCTGGGTGATGTCTGTTCTTGTGCACCTGTCTGTGCATGCCTGCGTCCACGTGCACTGTTGTGGGACAGCATGGCTATGTGTGCAGCCCCAGGTCCAAGACTTTCCGTAAGGGCCGTCACCTCTTCAGAGCTCAGCTCAAGCAGGCCAGGTACTCCAGCACACCCTGGGCCCACAGATAAAAGCCCCAGAGGAAGGTTCTGGTGCAAGTCCCTGTGCAAAGAGGACCTGAACTTACCCAAGCTACTGGAAGCAGCCCTCGAGACTGCGGCCTGGCTCCCTGTGGGAGGAAACAGAAGGGTCAGTGCGTGGGGAAGCCTGGGTGAAGCCCCTTCCATCTGCTCCTCCTTGCAGCCAGCGTGGTCTTTTTGAAACCCCAATCTGATCATGTCACTCCCCTGCTTTGGACCCCTCAGTGGCTGCCAGCTACTTTCAAGAGAAAGGCGCAAAACCTTAGCAAGAACCACATGTCAATTATGTTTCAATTAAAATGAGGGGGAGGGGAGGGGGAGGGGAGGAGGAGGGGGAAGGGGAGGGGGAGGGGGAGGAGAAGAAAGAGAAGAAGTACTCTAAGGCCTCACATGGTCTGGTCCCCAACCTGCATCAGCTCACCCTCCTCCTTCCAGCCTGCCTGGCCTTATCCCAGTTACTCCAGCACGGTAGGCTCCCTCCTGCCACAGGCCCTTTGCCGATGCTCTACTCTCTCCCTGGGATTCCTCCCTCTCCTCTGCTTCTCCTGACCCCTCATAGTTAATCCCTTCTCAATTTCCAAACCTCAGCTCCATTCTTCCCCAATCCTCCTCACTAGGTCTGCTTCCCCTGCTGTAAGAGCTCAGAGTTCCTGATCCATTTTCGTGACTGCACTTATTGCAACCGCAGAGATACACGATTATTTGACTGATGTCTCCCCTACTGGTCCACGAGTGCCACATGAGCCAGGCTTGTACCTGTTGCTGCTCATCCTGAGACCCTGGCCACTAGCACGAGGCCTGGCACAAGGCAGGCATGAGAAGACAGCTGTGCAATGAATGAATGAATGAGAACCGGCAAGAGGAAGGCAGCTTATAGTCTACATCGCCTCGCAGGATTTACTTGCTCCAGTTCTTCAGACCCCAGTAAGATCCCAAGTGCCAGGTTCCGTCACCCCTCCTCATCTCCAGAGAACATTTCTCGCCAGGAATGTGGGGAAGGGAGGGGCCCTCTTACCTTTCCGTGTGATGGGACCCAAGTTGAGGACATGGGTTTGGTCTATGATGCCCCCACTGCGGAATTTGGTCTCGGAGCAGGTCTGCAGGGAGAGGGTGACAAAGAAGCCTTTCCACAAGGGAGACTGAATGTGGCCCTGCCAGGGGGAGCAACCTCCTGCCTCAGGCTGGGACTTGAGGATGGTAGAGGCAGGGGTTGTTAGGAGATCGGTATACGTGGGCTCAGGTCCCAGCTCTACCATATGTTAGATGTACGATCTTAGGAAAGTCACTGAGCCTCTGAACCTCTCTCCCCATATAGAAAAAGGGGCTGGTAAAATACCTCCCTCCCAGAGTTGCTGTCAAGTATTAACAAGTTAACACACATAAGTCGCACTCACTGCTTAAAAATGTCAGTTTCTGTTATTAGAACACAAGCTTGCAGATAAGCCAGAGGTTCTGCTGCACTGCCCTGACCCCACCTGACTTCCCCACAGCCTAGGTCTCCTGCCCGGCCACACCAGCCTCATCTTATTGCTCTGTCTACCCCTGTACTAAAACAGAAACGTGGCAGAGATGTTTATATGTTTTCTTTGAACCTTGTGGCCAAATGTCTTCGGTTATGGGAGCTGGGCGTGGCGGAGGGCGTGGCGAGCAGGCTGAGGGAGGGGAGGTGACTCACAGGTTTGCACTTTTCATTCACGGTGTCGCAGAGGTACACTTCACAGTGCAGGTAGACCAGGTCATAGTTTCCAGCAAAACGGAACATCTGGACAGAAAAGCGGCCCTGAGGGGACTCCCCATTCTCCTCCACTTGGATGGTTGAGTCCGCCGTGTGTGGACATCTGGGAAGGTTACGTCATATAACACGGTTGGCTAAGCAAACACTCTGGGGCCAGACTTCCTGGATTTAAATCTCACTCCACCACTTATTAGCTGTGTGACCGTGGGCCATTTACTTAACCTTTCTGAGCCTGTTTCCCTATCTACGTAGGAGGAATAATAATTGTAGCCCACACCATAAGATAGTTGCAACGATCAAATGAGTTAAAATTACAAAGTACTTATTACAGTATGTGACGTACAATAGGTGATACATATATATGATTCTAAAGTAAAAATGTCATCGGTACAGAGCTGCAACCATCCTAAAGTCAGCACTTCCTGGTTTCCCAGGAAATGGCATTCAGGAATCATTACCTACCATTTATTGGCTGTCCACTAGTGCCTGGTGTTAATTTTAACAATGGAAACGTCTGAGCGCTGAGGGCCACTGACCAAATTGGAGTGTGTGTGCTCATCTACACACATACACAACGCACCCAAACACATGGATAGAAACTCAAAACTGCACGTTTGGAGACTCACACAGGTGCTGGGCTGGAGCAGGGTACGTAGGTACTCTGAGCAGGTAAATCAGGTACCCTGTCTGCTATTCCACATTATCTGCTCAAAATGGATTTAGAAAAGGGGCTGAAGGCTGATTGCAGAGGAGAACCGAGAAAGGAACTTCTGGGGGTAGTGTTCCCTCTACTCTGTGCCCCCTCCAATTCAGATCTGACTTCACTTGGCAAAATAAAAGCCCTGAGGTTAAGGGGACCCACCTCAGGAAAGGCAGAGAGCGTGGCATCCAGCGCTGCCCTCGGCAGCCCCAGGCACTCAACCCAAGCAAGGCACCTAGGTGTCTCCTGTAGCTGCTCATGGTCTCCCCAACTTGTCTCCTCTTTACACGCCCCGTGATATTCTGAGCCTCTCACAGATTGGTGGTCCTCGGCCCAGCTCCCACCCATGCCACGGCAGAAACACAGGGCCACAGCCAGCATTTCTTCATGCTTCTTTTTCAAAACTTTCCAAGCTTTCCGCAATGTACATGCTCTACCTTTATACTCAGACAAAAAAAAAAAAAGCTTAAAAAATCTCTGCACAGTAGGTTTGATTTATGCCTATTTCACATATGAGAACATGGATATCCAGAGAGATGAAATGACTTGTGTCTCAAACTAAGAAATAGCAAAGCCAAGACGTGAACCCAAGTCTCCATGATGCCCCAATCGAGGTCATGCCAGCATTTTCCAAATTTCAGTTCTTTTTTTGCCTTAGCCAGAAACCATCTCCATGAATGTTTTCCTGTTTCCCAATATCTGTATTATTATTTTACATTATTATATCATCCTTTTTACTGAAATACATCTAGTTTTTAGAAGGTCATGACCACAAATAGCAAACCAGTATTAGCTGCCATATATAAAACATGACCATACTAACAAATATAAAGTAAAGCAGTGCTGTTACATTGTACTTAGACACTGTTGACTGTAAAAGGCCCGAAACAGACTTCTGCTCTCCTTCCTTTTTGTTGCAAAGGGAGATGAGCAAATAACAGAAGTGTGAGCATCAGATGAGCACCCAGCTGAGACCTTCCCCCTTGATGTGACCATGCAGATACTAAGAGAACTGAAACAGAAACAGGTCAGTGTCTCCTGGGAGTGCTTTCTCTGACTGCACTATTAGAATTGCAAATGCCCCTCCCCTTTTCCTGCTTAGGTTTTTTTCTACAGCCCCTTCATCATTAATATGCCATGGATGTCACTTTTGTTTCCTTGTTGGTCTCCCTGCTTAGAATATCAGCTATATGGGGGCAGAGATTTTTGTCCCTTCTATTCACTGTTATTCACACAGCCTGACACACATAAACTTCCAAAAATATCTGTTCAGTTTATGAATGAAACCGTGAACTACTTTCTCACAGTGTGGTTCATGGTTCTCTAATGCACTTGAGTCAAAAGCAGCCCACCTGTGTCCTCCCTGTTTCAGTTGGCCCTTGGCTAACCATACCTCCACTGCACTCCTCCCAGCCAAGTGCCAGCCTGCTCCTGCCCGGGGCCTGCCTTTCCATCAGGTTTCTCATCCTTTTCTGAGTCCTGGACCCCCTCCACCATCTGGAAGGGAAGCCCATGCTTCCCTCCTCAAAAATAATGCCTTAAATGCATAAACTAAATTACATAAGGTTATAAAGAAAACCAATTAAACATAGTTCTTAAAATATTAAAACTTTTGATACATGCATTATATACTTACATATCTATTTTATAAATGTATATATATATTTACAAGTACATGGATTTGATATTACATCAAATAATATCTAGTAGAAATTCTAATACTATAGTAACTAGAAAGTATTGATGTGTGTACATGTGTTCATATGTCCTGCTAATATTTCTGTGGTTTCTTGCCTATATCATAATGAATGGCAATGCTAAATTTCAGCCAGAGGTGAATGCATATAAAAATGTACTTTGCACCCATCCAAGTCCAAAGACCCTCCCTGCTCCCGTATTCCATCCGTGGGCCTTACCTGTCCTGGATGATGAAGTACTTCAAGGGGTCTGTGGCATTGCTGCTGGGTGTGGCATAGCAGTTGGTCATCAGCAGGGCAAACCGGGACAAGTCGCCCCCATCCAGCATGGCGCCCACATAGAGAAAGGCCTCGGTGGACAGGGTCACGGAGGAGCCTTGGTAGGGCTGTACATAGGCAGGGCTCTGGAAGAGCGCCATCCACACGGTGAACGTTCCGGTCCCACCCATGCTGATGTTTAGGGCGCTGCAGGAGGAGAGGGGCTGGTGAGAGAACCAGAGCTGAGAATAGCAACAGATAGGGTCATCCTTTCTGCTGCATTCCTAAGCAGTTCCTGGCAGTTATTTGCATTTTTATCCAGCAATAGGACTGGAACCCACCAACCATTGCTCTGCAAAGTACAATGAGCACACACAGGTCACTTAGGGATCTTGGTGAAATGCAGGTCCTGGCTCTGTAGGTTTGCGGTGGGGCTCAGGGTTCTGCTTTTCTAACGAGCTCCCAGGTGCTGCTGCTGCTGCTTCTGATCTATAGACCACATTTTCTGTAACATGTCCACCCCCTCAGGTGGTGGCCCCCGCGTTCAAGAAGCGCAGCAAACACATTCTCTCGGGAATCACCTAGATTCCTTTTTTGGCCTTAATCTAGAACAGTTTAAAAAGATGGGCTATGAGTCCTACAGGCCTTAGTCAGAGTTCTGGCTGCACCTACAGCAGAAGATTGGGGTTTTTAAAAATGGGTTATTTTAAATCACATTAAAAACAGTCACACTGATGTAGACTCCATGCGATTATCCTACAAAGGACACTGAAAGACTGATGCCCGAGGAAATGGGGTACATGAGAAATAGTAATGTGGAAGTCCATTTCAGAGGTGAGAATGGGGTTATTGGTTTGGACTTGGTTAGACTGGAATGAGATCTCTAGCTCAAGCCAGAGAGAGATCTGCGTACAGATGTGTTGTTCCCTGGAACCGACCAGGCCTGGGACGTGGCCACATTGCTCCAGGGCACTGCTCGGCCACACAAAAGCAGACAATGAGTAACTGTCTTCCTTCAAGTCAGCCAAGCACCCTCATCAGTGCCCAGTGCCCTTCCCCAAGTCTGGTTGGCCCAGGGAACATGTGACCATGGGCAAGCTTCAAAGAAAAGGTCACGGTAGAGTGGGGACTCTATGCCTGATGGCCTGGGTTTGAATCCCAGCTCTGTCACTTACTAGCCTCTACAACTTTGGACAAGTTACTAAACCTTCTTTGACCTTCAATTTCCATATCTGTATAATGGGAATAATAATAATACTTACACCTCCTGGGGTGCGCTAAGTTTTCAATGAGATGTTCCATGTAGAGCACTTAGCACAATGCCTGACATATGGTCAGCTCTCGATAAACACTTGTTATTATTACAACTATTATTTTTTTCCAGTATCAGCTTCATTGGCTTGTGATTCATCCTATTCAGAGATTTTCTAGTTTATTTAGCAACCGGATCCTTTTATTTTTTAAAATAATAAAACTGATAAAGAAGATGTGGTACATATATATACAAAGGAATACTACTCAGCTATAAAAAAGGATGAAATAATGCCAGTTGCAGCAATACGGATGCAACTAGAGATTATCATACTAAGTGAAGTAAGTCAGAAAGAGAAAGACAAATACCATATGATATCACTTATATGTGGAATCTCAAATATGACACAAATGAACCTATCTATGAAACAGAAACAGACTAACGGACATAGAGAACCGACTGGTGGCTGCCAAGGGGGAGGGGGTTGGGGAGGGATGGAGTAGGAGGCTGGGGTGAGCAGATGTAAGCTTTATATACAGAATGGATAAACAACAAGGTCCTACTGTAGAGCACAGGGGACTATATTCCGTATCCTATGATAAACCATAATGGAAAAGAATATGAAAAAAGAATGTGTGTGTGTGTGTATATATATATATATATATCTGAATCACTTTGCTGTATGTAGAAATTAACACAACATTGTAAATCAACTATACTTCAATTAAAAAAATAGGAAAAAATAAATAAAACCTCATGTGGCACTCAATGTGGGTAGAAGTTTTCTGGTTCCCACCCCTAAATCACCTCGTTAAAGACCCTCACACTCCAAGAAGCATGAATTGTAAACCCCTCTTTGTTCAAACTCCTTCTATTTACAGAGAAAGAAACTGAGGTCCAGATATGGGGTACAACTTGCCCAGTCCCATAGCAGGTCTGAACTGAGACCTCTCCCTTCTTTTCTCTGGTCCAACCACCCCACCCTACCCCTCTGATAAGCCAGGGACCCTAATATTGGTTTCACCTCTGCGGAGCACTTTTGTGCTTCTAAGAAAGACAGTCCAGCATTGCTAAACCCATTTCACATATGAGAAGACTGACACTCAGAGTAGGGCCATCAACTTCCCAAAGCCATCGGTGTGATGGAGCCGGGATTATGAAAGCAGGCTCCAGACTTCCTAGCTGGGCTCCTTAGGGGGGCTCCTGATGGAGTCCAACACTTCCTCCCAGCCACCTCCCTCTGCCCAGCTCCTTATGGGTGGCAGTGGACAGGGAAGCTAAGGGCCTGGTGTCTAAGGGGTTGTGGGGTGGAGCCGGCCAGGGACGTTGGGGACCCTCTCTGGCCGCACCTGACCATTGGCTGCAGGGAGGTCTTCAGGCTGACTTTCATGTCCAGGGGATAGGAGCACGCAAAGTTGATTTTGATGTTGCGGTCACGGATGATGAGCTCATCTGCCAGGTAGAGAGTGTTGCTGTATGTGGCATGAGTTTCATTCCTCTGTGTTAGGGTGGGGAGGTGGGGGGAGGGAGGGTGGAAAAAAGGGCATAGAATCTAAGATTCAAAGCCAAAGGTGTTGAAACTGCCCTCCCAGTTTCCGCGAGCACGACTCATGCGCTAGCCCCCTTCCCTCACCCCAGCTAAACGCTCATACTGCATCATTGCACTGGCCCTGCAATGACCCTAAGAGGCAAGGCAAGCACCTCCCTGTCTCTTGAAAGGAGACAGAAGTTCATGGGAACTGAGTGACTTGCCCCTGGTACAGGGGATCTAACAAGCCTGGACTCTTCCCATCACCCCATGCTTTCTCTCGCAAACACTAAAAAGACTGAAAACCACGTACCGAGTCATCATTAATGGTGGAACTTCAAAAAGCCATATTTGGCAAATGACAATTTTTTCCTTGTTTCTTTTGTCCTCTTTCTTTTTCTTTTGGGGGATGAGGGAGATGGGAGGAAGCAGAGCCCACTCACACAAGTGTTTACCTCTGGGTCCCTTCGGAGGAGGCTTCTATAGCTGAAGTCCTAGGCCTCCAAACATCAGTGATGCAGACCCTGCCTCCCAGGATGGCCAGAGACAAACAGATCTGCTTCTGAACTCAGCGCTGATACCTACTGGCTTAGAATAGTCATTGCACTGTCTGGGCCTTACCTTTCCCATCTGTAAAATGGGGAACTATCACTATGGATCGTCCTCGTATTTGCTGCTAACATTTACGGAGCACTTACTATGTGCCAGTCACCGTCCTAATCATTTCACACACATTAACTCCCTTAACCCTCTTAACCCTATGCAGTAGGTACTATTATTACTCCATTTTACAGCTGAGGAAGCTGAGGCACAGCTAGGTTAAATAAGTCACCCAAGCTCACACAGCTAGCAAGTGGTAGGGCTAGGCTTGAACCAGGCAGTGCTCTGACCCTGTCCCACACTGGCCGGAACGTACCGTCATCACCGTCCCACAGGGCCCATCCCTGGCTGGGGTCACCACGGACATCCAGTCCCGGTCGCCCCTCTCAGTGAAGCCCGAGCACTGGCTGTCCCGCAGGTACATGAAGACCTTCTCAAAGCCCAGGCTCTTGAGCTGACACTTGCCCAGGGACAGCTTAATGTCATTGACCCCACATTCCAGCCTGCGCTCCAGGAGGGAGAGATCTGAAATGATTAGGGAAGACAGGATTGGAGGGAGGCCTGGGACCACAATTCAGGGTACGGCACAGCCCCAGGGCCCAGGCCCAGCTAGCCAGGTTGGCCACCAGCTGGGGGGTACTCAGAGTCGCTTCGGTCTCCCGCTGTGGTCTCCCTTCTGAGAGATATAGAGACATGAGACTGGATTCCCAGCTCACTGGATGGATCCGTGTGACCAACCACCAGACCATGTTACCCTAAGAGTAGGTTGTATACAAGGAACAGTATTATCTTTGGGTCGTTCACTGCCCCGGCATTAAATAACATTGAATCCCAGTAAAACAAAACAAAACAACAAGCAAACAGAAAAAGCTAATAAGTTAACTGCAATTTCTTTCCATCCTTTCTACATCAAGGAGACAGTCCTCAAGAGCTGCTAATGTTTTCAGTGCCCTACACTTGCTAATTTTCCTTTGAAACAACAGAGCGCAGACCTCTGGCTAAGTATTTGCAGCACATAACAACAGACGGTTGGACTTTTTAAATTGAAGTATTACACAGCTGCTGAAATTGAATGACTTTCTTTCATTGTATTCATTTTTACTGTTACCGTCTACGCAGGGTAAGTGTTACTTCCCACAGAGAGACACAGCAGTGAACTTCAATGTCCCAAGTTTACTTACAAGAACGATGTGACTAAAATCAGGACTGGAATTTGGGAAATACTAGCCTGCTTCAGTCATTATCCAAATGGGGAAACAGGTTTAGAGATGGCCAGGGCCCTGCTCAGGGTCCTCAGCTGGTCAGTGGAGGGCCCGGCCCAAGAAACTGCAGACTGCGGGCCACGCCTGCGCTCTTGTGCTGCAGGAATATGGCTCAGGTAGCCTCGGGCCGACAGGTGGCAGCCACTTGCGTATCCGCTGTGGTGCAGGGGGCCTCAGAACGAAGGCTGGGGGTGAGGTGATTCCCCAAGCTCTGGGAGCCCAGAGAGCTTCTTGCTGGGTTTAAATGGATATTACCGGACCGGCTTTCCACTCACATTGGATAATAAGCATTCCCCGGGTCATCCCCACGGTCCCCCAATTCCCACACAGGAATGCGTCCCTCCCCTGGTGGCCGACATTTCTCAGGACCTCCCCTCCTCCCCACTGGCCTCACCGGTGATGCTCAAGTCCTGTTTGCACTGGCAGTGCCATCTGCCATTGTCCGATTTGCAGTCCTCGTCTACACTGCACTCCTCACACGTCCCCTCCACGGAACCGGGGTCTGCAGGGTTACAGACAGACAGTCAACAAGGATGCGCTCCAGGCCCTCGAGGCGCCCACGCGGCCCGGTTGGGGTGGCGGGGAGTCACCCACTCACCTGTGCAGTAAGCCAGATGGCACTCGGGGGGCGCCGTCAGGTTGTAGACATAGTAGCCGCCGGCGCAGGCCTTCACCTGGACGGGCGTGTCCCACAGGCAGCAGTGGCCGCTCCAGTGCGCGCAGGCCCTGAGGCTCACGATGCCGTCGCTGCTCGACGGGTGCGTGCCGTTGAGCCACATGGGCGCGGCCGTGTTGCAGCGCAGGACGGGCACGCAGGTCTCGGCCAGGCGCACGCCGCCCTGGCCCACGAAGCGGTACCAGCCGGCCACGGCGGAGTCGCAGGCGTAGCCCGCGCCGTACTGGGCGCTGCGCCAGTACTCGTCCAGGATGCGGTGGGCCTGGCACGGGTCGGCGCACACGAGCCTATCGCCCTCGTGCACGCAGTCCAGGCCAGGCCCGCAGGAGCCCGGCGAGCACTCACAGTGCCTCCCGTCCCCCCAGTAGCCCGCGGGGCACACGCACGAGTAGTTGCCCTCGCTGTTGACGCAGGTGGCCAGGGCGTGGCAGTGGCTGAGCCCTGGCTCTGCACACTCGTCCACGTCCGTGCAGCCGAGCTCGGAGCTCAGGCGGAAGCCTTCCGGGCAGACGCACGTGTAGGAACCTGGCGTGTTCACGCAGCTGCTGGGGGCGGAGCAGTTGTGTGTCCCCGGAGTGGCGCATTCGTCCAGGTCCTCGCACTCGAGGCCGTCGCCCGTGAAGCCCGCCTGGCAGGAGCACGTAGTGGCAGCCCCATCCTCCGTGCAGGTGGCGTTGCTGTGACATTCAGAGCAGCTTCCTGCGGACAGAAGAGACCAGACTCAGAGTGGAGGCCGCTAGGCCACTGGTCACGCAGAGACTCTTCCCGTGTCCCTTAGGGTACCCACGTTCTTTAAGACTTAGTCCATAGCCGACCACCTTCGAAAGAAACAAACCAAACTCCCCTGATGGTGTCCAAGCATTGCCTTCAAGCTGTGTCTTCTTTTCAAATGTCCACCTTTCCACCTCCAGAGGAATAATGCAGAGTTCTTGACACTTTGGTAGGACTTAGGTGACCCTGTCACCCCTTCCCCTACTTGGTACATTCTATGCCTTTTGCTCAGATCTCCTTCCCTGCTTCCTCTCTCTATCTGGTGGTGGCGGTCACACTTTGTTCCTCTGTGACAATAGTAATAAGATCGTATGGAGAAATCCAAATGAACCTTCTGGCCAACCCGATAACAGTAAAGATAGTGAGCTGTTGTTTATTAAGCACTTACTATATGCCAGACACTGGGATAGGCACTTTCTATTCATTATCTCATTGAATCCTCTCCAATGGCCCTGGGGAATGACTTTTGTATTTGCCCTTATTTTAAAGGTGAGGAAACAAGATTCAGCAGTTTTAAGCCACTTGCTCCACTGGTAAGCAGCAGAGCTAGGACACAAACCGAGGTGGCAGGACCATAGAGTGTGTGCTCTTAACCACGACAACACGATGGTATTTACTCTCTGTCCCAAAGCACCCCAGCTGGGGATTGTGGGGTGGTGGCCAGCTCCCTTCTCCAAGGAAAAGCTGAAGCAATGTGCAACCCATGGAATGGTCACTTAAGTGTTACACGGGAGGTATTTGGAAGCCACGTGGGTGTGTTCAAATCTCCTGTGTGGTTGAGTATGTTCTTGACCTTCCAGTGAAGTGCCAGGGGGCCTCAGTGATGTTCTAGACTTTTGTCTCTCCATATGTGATCCAAGGACCACAGCATCAGCATTATCTGGGAGCTTGTTAGAATGCAGAGTCTCAGGCCCCACTCCAGACTTACTGAATCAGAATCTGCATTTTAGTAAAATTCCTGGGTGAGTCCTATGTACATTATAGAGTAAGAAATGAATTTAGAATAAAGACTGTGCAAATCCCAAGCATAATAGGAGAGGGACTGAGACCGCCTCTGCTAATGCGGGCACTGCTCACTATACGCGCACAGCACTTACTCGCTGCCGAGGTGTCAGAGGCTGCAGCTATGATGACCCAAGAGGTCACCACCACTACCATCCACATTAAGGTCGAAGCGAAGGGCCACTTCATCTTTTCTGCTCTTCACAGCTACTCCTGGTCTGGGAAGACTTTCCCAAAGGCAAGGAAAGGCTGGCCTCTTGGGGTTTCCTCCTTGTCCTTGACACCTGAAGTCCTGTGAACAGAGACGGATGGGATAAACACATGATCTAACTCCCAGCCCCACAGTACTTTGGTTGTGCACTGCGTAAGTCCAGGAGATGCCATTTATGTGAACCACAAAAAGTGTGTATCGTTGTGGCCCTTGCTTTGGTGGGGTTTTCCCCTCTATGGCCCTACTCTTAACTCCCACTCACATCCCAGCATCAGCTTCCCCAGTTTCAGCGCATTTGGAAGAACTGAGTCTCTCATCTGGAGCAGGAACCAGCAAGATGGGGGAGTGTTCTGGACTCACCATCTTATTGGAGGCAGCTTTGGGTTTTAACAGCCAACTCCTGATCCCCTGATGGGAAACTTTGAACTTGCTCAGATACGTTTATTCATTCAACAAACATTTATTGAGTAGTTACTATGTGCCAAACAGGGAGCTATGCACCAAGGTGACAGACAAAGTCCCTGACTTCATGCAACTCACATATTGTAAAGAAGTGGCTTGAGATAAGCAACTTGAGAGGTGATTAACCTTCGTAATGTATTTTAATGTTTCCAGAGTGCTCACTTATTATTTCACCCATCTGGCAAAATAATCTACTATTACCCCAATTTTTACAGCAGCAAAATAGCGTAGCATGGTGGTTAAATATGTGGGACCTGGAGCCTGCAACCAGGATTCAAATCCCTATTTTAACAATCACTATGATTGGTAAACTCATAGTGTAACACTGGGCAATGTATTTCAATTCGCTAAGACTTAGTTTCCTCATCTATGAAATAGAGATCAGTGCTTGCACAAATTGAGTGACTACAATGCATCAGGCTCACTGTGAAGAAGTCCCCTGTCATCAAAGAAACTGTGTCCTAGAAAAGTGTTTTGCAAGCCTCTGAGACAATGATCTTCTATAAGGAAATTATTTTATGCCATGACCCACTACAGCTGCTTATACACACACACATACACACACACATGAAATAAATGTTTTATAAAACAATTCTTACCATTACGGTGTGCATTCTTTGATGATATATTCTATTGTATTTAATTAAAATAAAATTCTGAATGTAATCCACAAATGATTTCATGATCCACTAATGGGTTGTGACCTATAGTTTGGCTAATAACCGACTGCATATTGTTATCCGGGGATTAACTGAGATGATATGTGCAAAGCAGGCTCAGAGCAGATACTCTTGTTCACTGCTGTATTCCCCAGTGCCTGGTACATAGTAGGCACTTCAATAATATGAACTGAATGAATGAAAAAATTGTTGTTAGGGAAGCACAGGCTGAAAGTGAGGGGGACTGACTTACCAAAGCTCACAAAGCCAGTGGTCAGCAGAGTGATGACTCAACTTAGGTCTGACCCAAGTGTCCCATCTCTTCCTTTCTGCTACCCCCTCCCTCAAATAGAATGGAAATCAGCAGAAGACCAGATGGGGAGAAGTGGCTAGGAGAAGTGAGAGCTGCAGATAGCCTTACCTGAAGCCAGAAAGGTAGAATTAATCCGTTTACAAGTGTGTGCCTCCTATATATATATATATGTATATATATACACACGCATCTGCCCCCCACTGGCATTCTCGCCTCCAGTTATTCTCTGGTTCTATTTCTTGATTGTTTTCCCGGGGGTGGAATATTTTCCCCCTTTGGCACAGTGTTTTCCTTTCCTAGGCTGTGAGCTGGTTGTTATTCTTTTTCCTAATTGGTAGAGACCCCAAATGATTGACATAGGGGGTCACACTTGTGCCCACAGTTACAAGCCCTCTGTTCTGCACCTTTTGGGATCAAGAGATTCCTTCGTTAGAAATTAACTGGGAAAACAGTGCCAAGTTACTGGGCTTTTTCTTGGTCATTGAAAAGGACGAGGTGGAGCCAGGCAGAGGTCAGAATCCAAAGCCAGGCTTCTCCAGGAGAAAAGGGTGTTCATTGTCCATACTGGGACATGTACCTGTGGCCGCTCGGGTTCCAAAGCACACTCCATCCTCATGGACTAAGCCAGCTCCCCTGGGGTCCAGATGGGAGCAGGAAAGGAGCTGAGAATGGCTGAAGGTCAGAGCCAGAAGATAACTCAGACATCGTTGGACCAGACTCACTTTATGAACCAGGAAATCTGAATTCCCATGAAGGAAGGTCCCTTGGGAGTGGATAACTTTGTGACTGAACAAACTAACTTTGGAGTCAGTCCATCAGAATCCTGATCAGCCATTGCTGTGTGCCAGTAGGCTCATTTCTTTCCTTCCTGAGGTCATTTTCGTCATCTATAAAATGACAATACCCATCTCCTAGAGTTGTTACAGTGATTAAAGGAAATGATGCAAGTAAAGGCATGTAGCAATGATACCATCCGTGGAAGTCACTGCCAATGCTGCTTTGCTGATGTACAGTCACGGGGTAGAAAATGACAGAGCCTGGCTGGGTTCAACCCCGTGTCTCCTGACCTAATTCCATGTTGACGGAAATCCCATATTGAGAAAAATCAGATGTGTGTGAACTCAGGCTGCGCAGGAAATATGGCAATGACCCATGGCACTTGCTTTTTCAGGGCTTTCTTCTTCCACCTGGTTTAGTGGTTGGGTGACCATTGGCAGTGTCACACTCACCTCCTCAGGGGAATTTCATAGGCGTGAAATTACTGGGTCAAAGAGGTGGCACAGTTTTAAGAATTTTGATACCTCTTCCCAAAAAACACCCCAGAGAGATCTTTAAAAATTAGTTTACAATCCCACCACAGTACTCACCAACCGTGAGCTTTAACTTTCATCTTTGTCGAAAAGTGAGAAATATCTCATTATTTGCTTTGGCAATTCTTCGATGAAAAGGGACGTTATTATCTTTTCATTTGTTTACTATTATTCTTTTCTGAACTGGCTGTTTGTATCCTTTTCCTTTTTTTTCCCCCTATAAGAATATGTCTTTTTTCCCTCTCTTTTCTATAGCTTAAGAAGAAAATAAAAGTTCTTAATATTCTTTTTCTCCATCCTGGATGGTGAATATCATTTCTGGTTGGTGCACATGAGGCTCTGTCAAAATCCGAGTTTGGGTGTCTCTAAAGGATTAAAGATGGAGCTCCAGGTGGCTTCTGGAGTTGTCTGGGCAGAGATCCTGGGCAGGAAAATGGGGAGTTTGGGCTGGAGACTATTCATAAGTCTAATAACCACATTATTCTAGTTTCTGTATTTGATGCTTTTACACTTTGAGACTTTGCTGACTCTGGAGGGACTATCCCACTGAAGGTAAACTAATGCCTAGAGATACCAAGGAATATCTCAGGATATATATCCTTGCCATCTCTAGGAATATCCTATTCCCGAGAGCATGACTTTCATATGCACAAATGCCTGTCCGGAGCCCATCCCCCAACCCCTCCTCTATCAGGCTCACACTCAGGGCCACATTTTCCCTGCCCTAATCACCCCAGGGCCAGGTACCAGACAACTAGGGACAACTCCTAAGTCCCAGAGCCTGCTGAAACTATTCAAACTAGCCAATCTTAAACCTGCTTCTCTTGCCTCTTCTGTTCCTTCTTATGGAAACCACAATTAAGGCTACAGTTTCAAATTATAGCTAAATTCTCCCCTTGCTTCCTCTGCCTCCTGACCAACCCTGGCACTTCCCTGTGTGCCCCACCCACGGCGTGGTGTGTACCCTCCTCTTGGGATCTGTGAGTATAATAAACCGTCTTTTCGATGACAGTTATCTCCTCATGTGTTGGCCTTGCCATACCTGAATTATAATCAAACCTACATTTTAAAACAATAAGCATCATCCCACTCAACACAGCTGGATCGTCTTGTGGTATTTCTCTAACTGGCTATTTTTCCACTCTTTCTTCTTCCTGCCCTCTCCCCAGTCCCACACACTTAATGACATCATGGCATACTTCATTGGAGGAACTAAGCCATGCCTCCTACATCTTCTCCATCTACCTGCCTCTGGACTCATCTCCCACAGCCCCTCTCCTGTCATGATGGAGACAATATCTTTCTGCAAAAGGCCTTTCTCTCCCTGTATGCTCTGATGACCTCCCAATAGAGGGTCATCACCTGCGCCACCTACCCATACTGTTTACCCCAATCTGAGCCCCTACTTCCTAAGGTCCCAGTTGCATCTGGGGGACCTGCAGGTAGCACACCCATTTTCTGGCTTGTGGCCAGTCAGGGGCTCTGTTCCATGTGATTTAGTTCTAGCAGCCCCTGTGGACCCCTCCTTCTTAAAGCCACTGGCAGCCACGTGGCTTTAAGACTGAAGCAGGTGAGCCTCGAATCGTGTCCTGAATACTAATACCTGCCCCTGTCGGGGCAACTGGTTCAGGTGAGTTCCAGGGCCCCAGGCTGTTCCCTGCTTGGTCTGGATGTGGACAGGCCAGGTTTGGGGGAAGAGAGACAGGGACACCGGCTCCGGAGGCCTGATAAAGCACAATCAGCCTTTGTGTTACATGACGGGTAGAGTGTGGAGAGGCCCAGATGGTTTGTGCAGACCTTGGTCCCTAAAATATTATGCCCTCCTTTTCCCAAGAGAAGGTTTATTATCACCTAACTGAAATGAATGTCACACACCAGCAGCATGAGTCTGAATGACCTCCTTATATGTCTATGTCCTAATCCCCAGAACCTGTGACTGTTACCTTACATGGCAAAAAGAACTTTGTGGGTATGATTAAGTTCAGTATCTGGAGATGAGGTTATCTGGGCAAGCCCAGTGCTATCTCAGTGGCACTTATGAGAGAGATGCAAGAAGAATTAGAGGAAGTAGGAGAAGTGAGGATGGAAACAAAAGGTCAGAGTTCTTTGAAGAAGGAACCATGAATGCAGGCAGCCACTAGAAGCTAGAAAAACAAGGTAGTACTGCGAGCCCTCACGGCTATGGCTTTTTTAAAGATCACTTTAGCAGCTTTAGGGAGTATAGATTTTGTGTATGTGCGTGGGGCATGGAGGTGCAGAGCAGCAGTAGAGGGACCAATTAGAAGACTTCTGTGGCTGAGACTGGTGGGTGGAGATGGAGGGCAGTGGGTGGAGTCATGTGGTTTGGTAGAGTTACTTTCATGGTAATAAAAGGAAAGCGGGACCTTGAGGGTTAGCCTAGCATATGGCTACTTAAGAGAGTGGGTCATTTTTGAGATGTGAAAGACTGGGGACAGATTTGGAGTTGAATCTCTTTCTTACTGTGCTAAAATGAAACGTAAAAAAAAATCAATCCACCTCTTTGAAAGAATCAGCTACCTTCTGGGGACCCCAACCTGATGGTGGTAGTGTGTGCATAGTGGTTAAATGCATGGTCTGTGGAGTGAAATTGCCTAGGATCATATTTCAAGGGCTTTCTAGCTGTGTGATCCTGCCTGGTTGCTTAACTTCTCTTTGCCTCAGTTTCCTCATCTGTAAAATGGGGATGATGAAACCTAGCTCCCAGTGAGGTTGTGAGAACTAAGCGAATGCCCACCATGTTGTAAACACTCATTAAATGTTGCTCTTATGGCTTCCCTTGCAGCCCTATGTGAATTCCAGGCCAAACAACTCTTCTAAGGCACCACCAGCCAGGAAAAAGACGTAATGAATAAAACAGGGCTAAATCAGGGGCTTTTATTATCCAGTCTCCACCCACCTACCACAATTATATATAATTTTATTTGGAGTAGATCCACTCAGAAAATGATTCCAGGACCTGGAAAATGGGCACCCTCTCTCCTGGTTTTGGAGAGGCTACAGTTCTTCCTTCACTCTTGGCTTCTTCTCCTGTCCTGGAGGTCCCTTTGGCTCAGCTACCTTCTCCTCCTCCTCAGCCGTTTCTTTCTGCCCAGCTGGCCCTTCCAGCTTGGTCAAGTTCTCCAGCTCAGGCAACTTCTGTTCTGGTAGCTCTTTCTTCGTAAAAGGTACCTCCTTTTCCTCACCTAATACCTCCTTTTCTGTCACTTCACTTTGCTCAACAGACAGTAGCTATTCAAGAAAAGAAGAGTGGGAGGGACAGAGGGAAGAAGGTGGAAAAAGAAACAGAAGCAAGAATTACGCGATAATTATTGTAATTGCCAAGCTGCCTTTCTCTGCTCTATGCCCACAGTTGCGGCTGTCCCAGGCCTGGCTACTGAGATCCATTCCAGGACATTTGCTAGGACTAAAGAGTAGGTACTTTCTTTCCAAGCGGAGAGGTTGTTAGCTGAGAACCGTGGAGCAGTCATTGGCCCTCTGTGGGGAAATGCCTACTTGGGAATGAAGCCAACACAGAGGAAAACAGAGATGGGGAGACAGAAAGCAACTTTGAGCTTCAGGATCCACCCACATCTGACTTTCTCCCAGTTATAGGGGATAAATTCCCATTGTTGCTTAAGCCAAAGAGTACTGTGGTTTCTGACATTTGCAACTGAAAGGGTCCTAACGAATACAGATGACACCTTCCAGCAGATGGCCTCACTGAGGCATGAACAGAATTAGGAGAGAATGGAGATTGTAGAATGATGCTGGAGGGCAAGAGCCCATCAAGACATGTGGTTACCCACTCAGGAACAGTGGACCCAGGGAAGCAGCCTTAGGAGCTGTGTGAGACCTCAGAGCCTTTGCCCTTCTCGTTGTTTCTCAACTCCACCTTTCTGGTAGTATGTGTCCTTGAAATAAAGTCATCCAAACTGGATTCATCCTCCAATCTCTCCAAAGTGCACAAGATTATGGAAATCTTGGCACCCTCTTTCCTAGCCCATTGAGCTCCTGATGGTTCTGTGTGGGATAGAATCATCTAGGGTACTGCTGTTTCGCCTTACCTCATCTTCGTCCTCAGTCTGGGTCTTGATTTGACTTTCCAGGAAGTCAGAAAAGCCCTTCAGGGTATGTTCTCCCTTATATAGTACAGCCTAGGAAGAAAAAGGAGCAGGGTCGAAATGGTAGCCCCTTCTTGCAAAATACTCAGGGGATTGCTCCACAGGGAAATCCAGAGTCAAATTCCTAACAACCTAAGTGCAGTAAGCAAGTTCCTTAACTGCTCTGAGCCTCCACTACCATGGTTCTAACATAAGCATAATGAACCGTCCTCCATCCTAGGGCTGTGATGCAGTGGTTCAGAGCAAGAATTTTGGAGACACACTATTGGGGCTCAACCCCTGGCTTCATCACTTAGCAGTGCCGTCTGGTTGCTTAACCTCTCTATGACTCAGTTTCCTTAACTGTAATATGAAGATAATAACAGTCCCTACCTCATGGTGTTGTTATAAGGATTTAATGAGTTACTATACGAAGAGCACTTAAAACAATGCCCGACTCATAGTCTGCACTATATATATTTTCTATTATTATTATTACTAAAGAATAAGAAGAGTTATTTTACAAAGTGTCTGGCCTATGTTCTTGCTCAGCCATCACTAGCTTCCTTTCCTCTTTTGGTCTTTAAGAAGATTAGGAAACTGCTTACTGCCCTCTGGCTGTCCAAACTCCTTTTCAGATAACCGAAGATCTGTGCCAGATCTTCAGATAACTGAAGATCTTTCAATCTAGGCACGTGCATCTTTTGCACCAGGAGGATGACATCTCTTTCACCTTTCTGTGGCCAGCCTTCTGCCTATGCCCTTGTTCATGTCATACTTCCTACCTATACTTCATGCCCTTCTGATTTAAATCCCCACCATTCTTCAAAGTCTCATGTCTGCATGAAGACCTCCAGCCATATCTGTTCTCCAGTATCTGCCCTATCCAATTCCAGTTGCATTTGGAGATGAGCCCATATCATGACTTTTCCTCCACACTCAGTCATACTCTTCTTAGGAGCAGGGACTTCGGCTTGTGATTCTTTGATTGACATTCTTCCCCACGTGCCAAAGTGGCATGAAGAATGTGTTGCATGAACACTGGTCATGTTCGATGACTCTAATACCAAAGTGTAAAATACTTAATTGTCTCTATCATGCATTCTTTCTTCTTCTGATAGCACCCCACCCCCAATACTCACACGGTGACTCCCCCAACCTTATTCCATATAGTCTAAATCAGGCTCAGCTCTAATACCAGAGGGAACTGTTTGACCTAGGCCTGACCATCAAAACACCCACATCGCCTTGACCACAATGACTGGGTCGGGGGGGACCCAATCAGACTGAGTCTTGGGACTTTTGTGGAAGCTAATGGAAAACAATCTTTAACTTGAATATGAGAAGATAATAAGGGCTGGAGCTGAGAATGAAGCTGATTTGGTAAAAGGCAGAGCTGGAGACAGGGAGAGACTGAGTCCATGACAATAATGTAACCTTTCAGTTATGTGAATCCCAAGAGCCCCTCACTTGTTGAGAGTCAGCAGGGAAGAGCCTGAAGACAGGGTACCGGTCCGGGTACGTCAGCTGAAGTTCATTTGCTGTGATGTCGATCTTGGCGATGGTGACTGTGGAGTGGTTTTGATACTTTCTACCCAACTCTTCCAACACTGGGAACAGCACCCTGCACTTTTGGGACCAGGGTGCATCTGGAAGAGAAGGGCCGTCACTCAAGCTCACACTAATAAAGACCCTGAGAGCCACACTCCCACGTAGACACGGTCACTGTATTCCACTAATGGTCTGTTGCCATGCAAATTGCAGCCCCCCTCTCTTCTAATAGTGTGTTAGGTTATTTTACATTTCAACCATAGTACCTGATCATCATGAACTAAATTAGAAAAAAAATAATAACCTAGTCCCCTTCCACTCAGACACTAAAACTTTTTACATGTTGGGACATTTTCTTCTGTTCTCTGATTTTCCTTTAACATAGCCTTCCACTCCAGCTGAAGAGGAAAACCAAGAAAAATATTTATGATAGATGATTCCTCATGTTCTGCCAGAAAGTGTGTGTGTGTGTGTGTGTGTGTGTGTGTGTGTGTGTGTGTGTGTGTGAGATAGCATGAGAGTTTTCCAACAGAGGTTAAGCTCACAGCTCAAGGTCATTTAGTTAATTAAGCAGAGGAGGTGGGATTTGCAGACAGGTTGTTTTGACCTGTGACCATGGTATCACACCGCCTTTCAGTCCTGTGGAGGAGAACGCACCCAGGAAGTGAACATGAGCTTGTGACAAGTACAACTACCCCTGGGAAGGGGACACTGGACTTCCCCCTTGAGCTCTGAGCGTGGCCCAGTCACCGGGACCTATGGAGAAAAAGCTGGGACCAGCTCCAACATGGAAGGGAAACAACCTTGCATGCTTGTTCCATTAAAATTTCTGGCTCTGTGGGAGGAGTGGCGTCAAAGGTCCTGGTTATTACATTTGGACGATCATCCCTCCATTTACAAACCAAGTGCTTCTGTGACCATCTGCTCTCCCAGCTGAATCCCCGAATCTCCCTTGGAGCCCAATGGGCCCTGGGTTGGAACATGAGGGGTCCTAATGGCGGCGGTCCCAGGGAGCCAATCTGACAGCCCTGCTTCCAAGAAAATGAAGCTGCTTTTGCTTTTTACTGGAACTAAGTGGGCATTCTCATGACTCCCAGCGTCAGTGAGTACAGAAAGGCCTCCCTAGCCTCTCACTTAAAGGCAGCAGATCATGGTTATTCAGCCATGCAGACTTTAAACACCGGGCTCTGTGGATGAGCATCCACTTTAATGAGATTTTTAAAGGCCTGCGTGATGTAATCCAGCCCTAGTTTCACCCTCCAGGCAATGATGGCATCGGAACTGGATTTGAACTTTTTGCCTTGCAATTTACTTACTATGTGACCTGGGGTAAGGTAATTAACTTCTCTGAGGCTTGGTTCCCTGATCTGTATCATGGGGAAATCCACTGGACCTTCCTAAGAGGCTTGTTTAGAGGAGGAAATGAGAGCAGGTGTATAAACTGCAAACTCATAAGTGCACAATAAATGGTAACTCCTCCTGTTAAGTAAAAGAGATGTCTGAAGTCACTGCATTACCACCCTTCTCTGTGTCTCAGGGTGGAAGAGAAGGTCCCTGGCTTTGGCTCTCACATGCAAATCAGAAACAGTGAGGGAAGGGCAGTAGTTCCTGGGTGAGCACTGGAAATAATTATAACAACAGGGGAAATAATAGCAATAATACCTGTCATTTATCAAATGCTTACAAGATGCCAGACACTGTTGCAAGTCTTTTACATGCATGATGTGGGTCTTCAGTTTGGCTGCACCAACTCAGGTATGTTAAGCATGGGCCATTTGATGAGTTACTTAACTTACACTGGTCACTGGTGCAGCAGTTACTAGAGTAGGCACTGGATTCAGGCTGACTAGGTTCCAATCCCTTACTTACTTAAGTTCACATACTAGCTGCTGTGACTCTAGTAAAGTTTCTTTACTTCCCTGGGACTCTGTTTACTCATCTGTAAGGTGGGAGCAATAAAGTAGCCACTTTCAAAAGTAAGGTGTGAGGGTTAAATGAGCTACACAGGCCTGGTTTATCTAGCATTCAATCAGCATTAGCCATCAGCATTCATTACTGTTGTTACAAATAGTTGCAGGCCTGATTATGAGAAGGTATTCCACACATTGCAAGAATTTGATTTGGGGGGAGAGTTGCTTTGTAGCTGATAGCATCTTTTTTTTTTTAACATCTTTATTGGAGTATAATTGCTTTACAATGGTGTGTTAGTTTCTGCTTTATAACAAAGTGCATCAGCTATACACACACATATATCCCCATATCTCCTCCCTCTTGTGTGTCCCTCCCACCCTCCCTATCCCACCACTCCAGGGGGACACAAAGCACCAAGCTGATCTCCCTGTGCTATGCGGCTGCTTCCCATGGAATCTAAAAAAATAATAATAATAATGGTTCTGAAGAACCTAGGGGCAGGACAGGAATAAAGACGCTGATAGCATCTTGATCCAAACTCTTTGGATGTCTGAAGACTATTCTTGGCATGGTGCTTTGATAAATTTTGGAGATTCTGGTACCCAAGAATTCAGGAGCTACACTGAAAAGTAATGTTGAAGCCACTGCCTCCAATGGTCTCTGCAGAGATACTTACAGAACATCACAAATACGTCCCTTTCCTTGTCAAAGACAATGACGTTGAAGTTCTTCCCAACAAGCTGCTTAACCGGCCCCTGGTCCCAATAATTTGGAATTTCTTCACTGGACTGATGTTTCTAGAAAGCAAATTTGAGAGATTTTAACGGTCTCCAGAAAGGGATTGGCAGCTGGGGCTCCCCACCCTGACTGGAAACAATGGAAGACTTTCTCCTGTTCTTACAACAGCCTTGGGAAAGAGTTGGAAATGCTGAGATAGATCATGAGCTAGATGTGCAGCCTAGATTGTCCGGGGCACTGGAATCAGAGGGCTGATGAAGTGGCAGGGCTCCAAACTGGGGTGGATTCTAGCATTTCAAATACATGATTCTTAGAATTCTTAGATGAGAGTGACTTTCACATCATTAACATCTAAACTAGTTTGTGTCCCTTCTCCCAAAAATATAGCCATCCCCAACTACCCCAAGAATCAAACTAAGATCATTTTATGTGACCTCTAAAATATTTATCACACTTCGTTTCTTGACACCTTCTCCAAGCTCATCACCATTCTTCCCTTGCTTGCTTTCTTCAGCCAAGCTGGTTTGTTCACCCAAAGGGCTAGCCTTCCACCCACTTCCTCATTCCCACACTCCCTTCTCTATCAGATTTATCTCTAACTCAGATTTATCTTTCAGACTGATCTCAGAGGAGGACTTCCCTGACTCTACCCCAGACAAGGTCAGGCCCTGCTTTCATAAATTCTCATAATATTTGGTACTTTTCCTGCATCACTTACTTATCATTTATATTTATCTTTCTGGTTATTTGATGAATGTATCACTATCTCAATGAATGGAATGTCACACGGGACTTTTTCTTCCCCCATCATTGGGTACAATTGAGTACTGGCACATGGTGAGACCTCAGTCAATGTTTTGTGAATGAATGAAAGAATGAGCCCAGCTCTTGCTTCTCTTTGAAGAAAGTGGTGAAAATCTTAGAACATATATTTTTCTCTGCAACCATTATTTTCTGAATATCTCTTGAATTCACACCCTCCTCTCTGTCTGCACTGCTACTACCCTTGGCCAGGTAGCTTTCATCTCTCGTCTAGGTCGCTGTAATAGCCTCCTAGTGTTCTCTCTGCATCTCCTCCTAATCCTCACCACACCTTTATTCTCCTACAAGCGGATTCTACCTTCACCAGACAAATCTGGCTTCCCATTGCTCTTAGGATACCAAATCCTTTATATGCTTACAAGTCCTTGCTGTCTGGCCTTTGCCCAGCTCACCAGCCTTGTCTCCCACTATAGCTTCCCTCATCCCCACCCAAATCTCTGGAAAGGACCTGAAAACTCTTTGTGAGGGAGCGTAAAAAGTGTGGGGACTGGATATGAGAGATGGGGAATGGAGAATTAGGAATGGGCCAGATCAGGCACGTGACATATTATAGGTCATGCGAAGGATGCTTATCTTCATTCCAAGAACACAAGAGGATGTGCTGGCCCTTGAGAGGAAGATAGACACCTGAGATATAACCAGAGTGAGAGAAAGAGGACAGGCAGAGCTCCAGGTAGGTTTGTAGATGTGGTGATAGAAAATGAGGGGCTCCTGTCTGAAGCCTTCTGTTTTCTTAATGATATATGATTAGAGTACTCAGTTCAGGCTGCAAGTAGGAATGGGGTTGGAGGAGAAATAGACTCCAAGATTAAGAGAATGAACACACTAAGAGAAATTTATATAGAAATGTCAGGGCATTTCTAAGAGCCCACAGGGTATCTGGTTTGTGATTCCATGAAGCCAGCCTGCCTCGCGATGAGGTCTTTTTTCTCCAGGATCGGTCTGGAAGCCATAGGGAAGTTAAGTGGGTTCAACAGGAGTGGTGATTTTGCCTGGTAAATACTACAGGGTGTAGAGGAGGTGGAAGGTGGAAGGGATCGAAGAGTTAAGGGAGTCATCATCAGAGCGATGAGCCATGGAATCCAAGTTCATGAAGGAGGGCAATAAAGGGATGGTGAAACAGGATCAGGAGATTGGAGGCCATGAAAAGGGTTAGGGATTGTAGCAATGTGGCTACTAGAGGAAGGAACTGAGAGGACGGGAAGTGTGAAATCAGGCTTTCAGAGGGGCTGCCATCTCTAGAGTATGGCCATCAGAGCAGGTGGCTGAGAGGGCATGGACACACCATTACTGGAGAAAAGACCAGGGTTTTGGATGTTGACATCTCTGTAAATGAGGGCAGAGCAGGGGTGGAGGGCAGGTCTGTGACGAGGAGCTTAAGGCCTCAGAGAGTGAAAGGGAAGCGATCAGAACAGCAATGGGAATCAGGAGCAGGTGGTCTAAAGTCCAAAGGCGTGGAATCCAAAGAATCTGGAGTTTTTGAAGGCAGAAGGAGGAGAAATGGTTTGGAAGTGGCATGGAGGACACCAACCTTACCAACTGGCCTGTGATAATGTTGTACGTTAGACAAAAACCAGCTTTCATTTGAGAAGGCTGCGGGGGAAGCGGTGTCTGTGGGGGGTGGACGGAAGGTAGTGGGAGCCCGCCGAGGTAAGGTGACCATACATTCTGGTTTGCCTGGAGAGTCCCAATTTATTCCTGCCATTTCAGAACACTTTTTTAAATTGCTTCCATTACTCTCAAAAGTGACCCCATTTGGAAAATAAATAATATGGTCACCTAACTCAGCAGGACATAACTCAGCAGGATGGTTGAGGATATAGCAAGAGCTAAATAAACAGCAGGAGGTTATGTTATGGGGCTACTAAGTGTTATGCAGCCATCCTTTTGCAGCCTCTCCTCCCTGGTCCCTAAAGCCTTTGAGGTTAAATCCTGATTGCTTCATATATGCCACCCCATCTTCTCCCCCAAGCAAGCATCTACCCTGGGGCCAAGTAAATCTTTCACATTAGAGTCTGAAAGAAGGATAAGAACCTACTTTCAGAGGATGCCAGCCCTGGGAGTGCCTGCATTTCATCTGGAAATTCCTACAAAGAAAATGCCTTTACTTTAAGAATAAAGAGTTAATGGTGGAATAATAAGGTCAGGACAGATCAAAAGTTAAATAGATTCGAGCTGGGGAGATGGGGGTATTTCCTCACAAGAACCATGAGGTTGACCTTTATTCTGCCTCCCCATTCAGATGACTAAAGCCATCAGAATGACAGAAAAAGAATTATTTTGAGGCTCTGGATAAACCTTGTCCAAGGATGAGCTTACCTTGGCCTTTCTATTCAGGAAGCTCTGGCCGAATTTCTTGAGGTTTTCATAGGTTATTTCCTCGAAAGGCATTTTGTACCTTGCATCAGAGCTTAAGTTTAGGATTTGGACACATGGGATATCAGCCTCTGCGATCCGGAAGTATTCGAAGACACGTCCATTTCTGGGCTCGTCTGCATCCACAAGGATGAAAAGGATCTGCCAAACCAAACGAAACCTGTGTCTCTCTGGATCGGAGGCATGAAAAAGGTAACGACCCCCTTACCGAGGGAGAGAAACTGCTGGGAAGCTGTTGCGGGGGGGACACTAATGGAAAGCAAATAGCAGACTCTATGGAGCGCTTCTGAAAGCCAGGACAAAAGGTCCTTTTCATCAGGCAGGTGCAGCCCTGCACAGACAGACATCAGCTGTCATCCTGGTTTCCCCATCCTGGTGCAGGACACCATTCACACAACCGCAGGAAGTCAGGAGGTCCTGAGCTTTCATCCCAGTTCCTTGGGCAAAACAGTAATCTCCCCTCTCTGTGCCTCAGTTGCCTTATCTGTAAAGTGGTGATTATAATAGTACCCACATTATAGGGTTGCTGTGAGAATGGAACAGGACACTGTATATAAAAGGCTCAGTTCAGTGACTGGGAGGTATAAAATGCTCAGAACATTTCACCTATTATTCTAAATTATTCTTCTATCTAGGAAACTCACGACCTCATTCAATCATACATTCAACACCTATTTGTGGAGTGGCTACTAGTCATTTTGCTAAGCACTGGGGGATACAAGGCAGACAAAATCCATGCCCTCATGGAACTCACGTTCTAGTGGAGAAGACAGGCAAGAAAAGAGTAAAGAAATTAGTCAATCAGATAGCAACGAGTGAGTGCCAACCAGATGATAGAACAGGGCACTGTGAGAGAGTGAGCACAGATGGGGTGAGATAGAGGCTCAGTAAGACCACTCTGGTTGTAGAGAAGAAACAAGCATGGAAGAAGGAGACCAGTCAGAGTCTCCTGTAGACCCTGGATTTGGATACTCTCAGGTCATTCATCTATCAAAATATTAAGAGCCCTACTATGTGCCAGACACTCTTCCAGGTGCTAGGGAGATTGTGAAAAACAAAGCAGACATATTAAAGCCAACCATTTATACTTTCAATAAACATTTGTTAGAGGTGAACAAGATAAGATATGGGGGTATGACCTGTTGGAATAATATTCATCCAACTGTTTATCTTTGGCACGAAAATGGAGCACAATCAATAAATGGCATTCTAGAAGTTTCTTAACTAGGGTAAAGGCAATCTACAACCTAAACCCATGATAATATGCCAAAATAAGTTCCACCTAAAGAGTTAAATTAAAAAAATTAATCTAGAAGAATTATGGCTAAGCATTGACTGTTATAACAGAAATAGCGTGAAAGCAATCAGATTGTAATCAATTTAATTACATCAAAATTCTTAAAGTTTAAAACTGAATAAACCAGGAAACGTATTTACAAGAGGTGTTTCTGTAATTAGAATAACTTTCCTGGAGAAAAATGAGGTGGGATGTAGCAGACATTAAATATGCTCATGCCTAGTGGCTTTATTCTGTATTTATTTGGGGTTTCAAAGTTTTTAATTGTTTTGTTTACATTTCAGAATAATTTTCTTCAAGAGAAAGAGAACCTACCATTACCTTACTTCTTATAAAAATAAAGAGAAAAGTGAAGTAAATAGCCCCCAGGGTCCAGATGGTGCTAGCTCTATAAATATAGGTCTAATACTTAGGAAAAACTGATGTTTCTTTTTTTTCTTTTTGAAGATTTTTTTTGATGTGGACCATTTTTAAGTCTTTATTGAATTTGTTACAATATTGTTTCTGTTTTATGTTTTAGTTTTTTGGCCCAGAGGCATGTGGGATCTTAGCTCCCCGACCAGGGATCAAACCCCCACCCCCTGCATTGGAAGGCGAAGTCTTAACCACTGGACTGCCAGGGAAGTCCCCTGATGTGTTTCTAATGATAATAATAAAAATAAGCACTATTTATTGTACATTTGCTCATTGCTTTACATATAGCACTTCTAATTCTTGCTATAACTCCCCATTTTACACGGGAGGTGACTGAGACTGAGAGGTTAAACTCATCTAAGACAAAATCACTTGTAAGAGGAAGAGAATTTGAACACAGGTCTGTTGATGCTGAAGCCTGAACTTCAGCAACTGCTTGTCTGTGCTGCTTCACACCTTCAGGCTTTTCACACTCCTTGACCTCAGGCAGGAGTGGTCTTTCCTTCCCCTCACCTCCAAGCTAGCCACACTGCAGTCACTCTTAGTGGAGCATGGTCCATTGAAAAAGCAGCCAGACCAATCATGTTCCCATAGTAGACTTCTCAAAAAGATGAGGGAAGAAGGAGCAAAGGTTTGGTGAGAAAGAAAGAGACACTGGGCAGGAAGAAGAATGCAAATCAGGAGATTGGTATGCAAATGAATACACAAATCCTTCCTGGATTAATTTATAATCGGTAAGGCAGATGGATCACATTAGGGTCTACAGGTCTTGGATTCCTAAACAAAGAGCCCCAAGGAGCAGTGGCAACTTCCACAAACCTTGTTTTGGAATTTCTTCGATGCCAATTTATAATGCTGCATTATCATACGAAATGACTTGGAGCTTTTGGAGACGAAGAGCAACATGTGATTCAGGATGTTCAATTCATAAATCAGATCCTTATTCTGAAATTAAAAGGAAAACAGGTCATTCCTTGCACACAGCTGCCCCAGCTACCCTTCTCCCGGGACCCTTTGCTCACTGACCTCAGTGTTGTATTCAATAACAAAATCTGTGAGGTGCTGTTTTATGAGTTGATTGAGGATATGTTTGTTGGTACTGTCATCAATAAGCTCCTGGCGGTTCACGATTTTTCCCTTGGACGAACGAAGAAAAACATTAGAGGGCAGTAGCATCCATGATGTAGGCACTTAATAAATATAATAGCACAATTTTCCCCTTGGATAAAAGGAAAACACCATGGTAACAGGTGTAATACATAATCTAGATACTTAATAAATATGGATGGTTGGGCAGATTAGCCTGAGGGTGGAATACGGGTATGTGGAAGCCATGAAAACCTCCAGCCTACAGACACAGGGAGTATACTTGACGGACAGCGCCAGCTGCCTTGCTCTGAAATCCATCAACGTATTTGTGCTGATGCTGAGCAGTTTCTCACACGCTGCTCCTAACCAGTGAATTTGTCAGGGATACAAAGGCAAGCCCATTTCTGGGAGATACAGGACATCTCTTATAGGGGACTTTGATGAACTTTCTTAGAACTACACTGCAGTCAAGGACTCTTCCATCCCACCTTCCTTCCTTCCAAAGGGTCAGATCTATTGATACATCATGGTCTGATAAGTTTCCCCCAGCTCCCTCTCTATTTTCCTTCAAAGGCATTTCCCCTAATCTTTTGCATGATTAATCCTGCTTGATGACTGCTTCTCAGAAGGACCTGGATTAGCACAGGAAATGACATAACTCTCTGTAGCCCAGGATCAAATTCTGTGGGGGAAGGAGAAGGAAGCAGCTATCTCCTTATTTCTCTCTACTCCATCTCCTTCTCTTCATCTATGCCAATCCCACCCTCTAGTCCAAACCTATTCCTTGGACTCCTGCAAAAGTCTCCTAATGGTCTTCCAATTTCTCCCCCTGCTTCCCTTCCATCTATCTCCCACACTTCAGCCAGAGTGATGTTGTTAAAATGCAACTCTTGCTTAAACACTTCAAAGGCCCTATTGTCCTCAGGATAAAGCCTATACTCTTTTCTGGTCATAACAATAGTTTAATAATCCTAATTAGACTTATGGAGAGCTCATGTTGTACCAGCCACAGTTCTAAATATATGTATTAACTCATTTAATCTTCATAACATCTCATTGTGCTATATACTATTATTTTGCCCATTTTACAGTTGAGCAAATTGAGGCACAGAGAAGTGAAGTGACTTGCCCAGGGTTGCTAAGGTAGTAAGAGGTGGAGCCAAGATTCCAAGCCAGGCAATCTGATTCTAGTGCCCATGTTCTTAACCATTAACAGAGACCAAATCTCTCCTAAATGCGTTTCCAAGTTTGCTATTTGGTTTTTGATTTTGTGATTGGGTTTATTCTGCAGAATTTTAAAATTTTTGTATGATCCAAATTTATCAGTATTTCTTTTCATACTTTCTGGGGTTTCTGTCATGCTTTAGAAAGGGGCTTTCCCCCTCCCTCCAAGGTTAGAAAGCAGACTCTCCCATGGCATCTTCTGGTCTTTCCACAGTTTTATTGTTATATTTTTAAATCAGGGATCAATCTGGAATTTAATTTGGTAGAAGGAGTGATATATAGATTTAGCTTTAGTTTTCTTTTTTCAAATGGCTACCCAATGCTAGTCATTGAATAACATGACTAGCATATTATATGCTATTTTCCCTGCTGGTCTAAAATATCATCTTTATCATATACTAAATTTCCATATGCATTTGGATCTATTTCTGGACTCTATGTTCATTCAAAACACAAATCAGCTTATTTTATTCTCCAACTTAGAATCTTTCAATGACTTCCATGGGCCTAAGTAAAACACAATGGCTCACAGTCTTCTCTATGAGAAGACTTCTCTCTGAGAGTCAACCAGCATCTGGCTATCACTCCACCTACTTCCTGTGTGGCCTTAGGCAAGTAACCTAACCTCTCTGAGCCATGCCTATAAGCAACATGATTATTGTAAGGATTTAGCTTTGTGTGGGGAGGGGGTAATGCATGTTCCAGGAAACAGACCACAGTGTCTAGAGTAACACCGTTCAATAACACCGTTCATCATCATTTTCTGTGATGATGGAAATGCTCTGTAAATCAATGCTATTAAATACAGTAGCCACAATCCACTAATAGCTAGCTTGATTGAAGAACTAAAATTTTAATTTAATTTTAATGTAAACAGTCACATGTGACTAGTGGCTGCCATATTGGACAGCTCAGATCTAGATCCCAGAGGGAGAGAGGAGGAAGGTTTGTAATAGAGGTTAGACTGTGGAAGGCCTTGTGGGCCTCATCAGGGACTTATCTTTATCCTAAAAATTATAGGAATCAGTTAAAGGGCTTTCAATTGGAAGGCAGAAAGGGACCATCAGATTTTAATTTTGGAAAGATTTTTCTTTAGACGACAAGATAAAATGTGGTAGACCAGTTGGGTGTATGTTGTATTAGGCTATGGAATATGAATGGTCACTTGATCTAGGATGGTAGCAGTAGAAAGAAATGGATAGATTCACAGGATATTTTGGATTTAAAAATCAATGGGATTGGGCTGATGGATTGGTTTTGAGGGATGGAGAAGAGGGAGGTGTTAGAATGATGCCTAGGTGTTCTGGCTTTGCCTACAGAGGAGCTGGGAGAGATGGTGATACCATTCATTAAGAGAGAAAAAACACTAGAAGAGGATCTGGAGGGGAGATTATGACTTTAGGCATGGCCATGTTGAGACATCTAGTGATGGATTTAAAGGTCTGGAGATTAGAGAAGTCTGGCTGGAGATGGAGATTTGTAAGTCATGGGTGATGGGGAAAGGGAGACGGACCAGAGGAAAACTCAGGGCAGAAGATTGAGACTTAATTAATGTCATTTACTGGTTAAGGAAAGGAGGAACTCCCAAGGGAAAATGGCTAGACAGGCCAGAGAGACAGCAGGAGACTGCAATTTCCCAGAAACCAACTAGTCCAATGTCCCTTAGTTCACAAGTGCAGAACCAGAATTTATACCCAAGGCCCATACATACACACATAGTTCATTATTTTGAACTAGAGCCCCCTCACTAGCAATAAGACCAAAGTCCTACCTTTCTGAACACCAGAACACTGTCAAGGGTGACGTGGAAACGTCCAATGGCATTTCTAATCAATATCACTCCAAAAGTTAGTTCTGGGAAGTCTTTGATCACATCATAGAACAATTCTGCTACTTCTTCCTCTAAATCCTGTTTGGGGAGGGATGTCTGATGAGGCTTTGGTAGGAAGCAAAATGCCTGGATTTTTTAAGGACAGGGTGAAAATAGTGACTAATTCATCTCTTCACCTTTCCAAGTTCTGTGGTTTTGCTGGGCCACCTAAATCCACTTTCATGGATGTTTCATACCCAGAATACTTCTATGGCTATGACTAAGGCCAAAATACGCAAATCCACAGAGATGAACGGAGAGAATTGATAAACTTGACCTTTTCCAAGTATTAGAGTGAAGGCTGTTCTAACACAGGTGTTAAGACTTTTTAACATTTATTCCTTAATTCCTTTCAGAAGAGGCCATTGATTTGACCACATGTGGTACCAAATATGAACTTGATATCACGATATGGTTGTAGTTTCAGCCTTCTTCTTAAGCTTGAAAGAAAATTGGGGCCAAAAACGATGTCAAAATGTAGGATGGGAGAGAAAAAGGTACAAACTCTCCCCTTGTATAAATATAATACCAAAGTTCTGACTTCTACTCAGAGAAGAGGAGGAGTCATCAAAGTTATAGGAAATGAGTTAAGATGTATAGGAAACTCATTCTCCAAAAGCAAGAACAATTTGCAAATCATTTGTCATTCAGTGATATTCTAAATGGACCCCAAAAAGATCAGTTACACCATCAAAACCTGTTCAATATATGTCAATCTCCTCTCCTCTCTCCCCATTACTGTCCACCTTTGTAGTTACCTTCTCTCACCATTTCAGCTTCTGTTATTTCTTTATTTTTTATCCTGCAGTTCTCCCAGAAAACCAGTTCATTGAAAAATGAAGAATGGGCATGGAATTAACCTAAATGGGAGACCTCTCCTCACCCCACCTACCCTCCCAGACACAGGACTCCTCATCAGTTCAGAAGCCACCTCCCACCTCTTGAATGCAGTACCTGGAAGAAGCCAATGATGACCAAGGGCCTGGAATTCACAAACTCTGCTATCTCATTGGCATCAGAGAACAAAAATGCCTTCTGGCTAATTTGTCTTCTCAACCAAACAACCAAAGCAGTAGATTCAACCACTCCTGGAGAGAGACATACAATTAGATGGATCCCACAGAAGTTTCCTCTTGAACTGGAGCAAGTCCTGTCTTCCCCAAGTTAAATGAGTAGAAACCTCTTGCCTTGGATTCCCACCCCTTGAAGGCCAAGGTCAGTTTCTCCTCTCCTCCCCACCTGAGCCCCAAAACGTGAACATTAACAACAGCAGCTAAACTTGACTGAGCACTTACCAAGGACCAGGCACCGGGCTGAGCATTTTGCATGTATTACATCCCCACAATAACCCTGTGGGATACATATTCTCCCAATCTTGCAGATGAGGAAATTGAGGTTCAACTTTGCCATTGGTCACTCTGCTAGTGAAGCTGGGAATCAAACCCGGGAGGAAGCATGCCCAGCTGTGTTTTCTTATTCACCCTTCAAAGTGACAGGAAGGTGGATTTATTTTTTTAAAACATAAAATTTTAAAATGTAAATTAAAAGGCCAGCTAGCTCTGCACCCTTGGGAGAATTCCATTATCTCCCTGTGCCTCCAGTTCCTTAGCTGAGACCTAGGTGTCCACTGAGGTCATATACCCTGACTTCCATTTCTCAGCTATCATAAGGGAAGTGCCAAGCACACAAAAAGCATCTAAAATTGGGACACATCTACCACATCTGGGGAGACATAATGGTGTGACAGAATGTACTCAAGGCTACAAATGGACTTGTGTTTGCTAGGATCATCAATTTCATATGGTGGCAGACAATGTAAAATATTATTTTCTGTCAAGGCCTGCTATAGGCCTTGATACAATGGATCGTTTAAAATGAGTTTATGAGCTAAAGCTATGTTTGTCGTGAGTAGCTTTGGACAACATATTGGGTTGGCCAAAAAGGCCAATACAAAGGCCTTTATTCTTTCTCTTATAATTCATTCCTTCACTCGTTCATTCATTTGATAAATATGCATTGGGTGCCTATTATGTTACTGAATGATGTGCTTAGTCCTGGGGATAAAATGGTGAGCAAAAACAAGACTATGCAGCTCTCATTCTGTTGAGGAAGACAACTATCAAATAACTGCACAAACAAGTGTATAATCACACCCAAAGTAAGTATTCAAAAGCAAAGTTCTATGAACCTGTAGAAAAGATACACGACCTAGACTGTGAAGTCAAGGAGGGCTTCCTGGAGGAAATCACTTATGAGCTGAAAACTGAAGGATACATAGGTGTTAACAGGAAGCAACTGGAAAAGGAAAGGCAGAGAAAACAGCCTGTGCAAAGGCCCTGTGGCAGGACAAATTGCTGCCTAGGGCTTGAGGAATGCACACTGAGTTGCTAAAATGACTGGAAAGGACACTATTTTCAGTGTCTTTGCTTACTTTTCCTAAGAACACTAGGCCTTTAAAAAATTTATAATGCAGTATGTTTACATGCATAAAGGTATACAAATTATAATGTATAGTTTGATGAATTTTCATAAAATGAACACACATGTAAAAATATCACCCAGATAAAGAAATAGAACATTATCAGCCCCTCGGAAATCTCCATTGTGCCCCCTCCCAGCCACTACCCAACCCTCACCTAGAGGTAACCATTATCCTAACTTCTAACGACCTGCTCTTGAGCTTTATATAGAGTCATACAGTATGTGTTTAGGATCTGGCTTCACTATATGTGTGAGTTCCTCCATGTTGCACCTGTAGATTCATTCCCACTGCTGTGTAGCATTCCATTGTGTGAATATTCCACAACTTGTTTATCCACTCCCTGTTAATGGGCAGTAAGTTTGTTTATAGTTTGGGGCTATTAAGAATTAATTCTTGTGCATGTCTCTAGGGGCACATTGTATGCACTTCTGTTGGGTACATGCCCAGAAGAATTTCTGGTCATGGGGACGCTGTGTCCAGCTTTAGTAGATACAGATTAGACCATTTAAAAAGCCACAGTGAATCAGGCCTCTAGAAGTTCATAAGAGGATGATGTGGTGGTCTCAAGGGACAGAGGGGGCGGGGGACGCTTCATGCCACCCTCTAACCATGGCTCTCCACCCATTGCAGTCACCCCCTCCTCCTGGACACCAGCCCCAAGGTTGAGTTTCTACTTTCACAGTGGTCCAAGCCATCTTTTAGGAAGAAAGAGGCACATATCATGAAAACAAACTCTTTCTCTTAAAGGCTTTGCCTGAAAAAATTATGTCTTAAGTGACCTGAAAGGAATTGGTTTAGAAATTCTGAAAATACCAAAAAAAGGTGAATAAAACCCTTCCAAATGGGTTTGAATTTCAGGTCCTCAGAACCATTGCTCTGATTTCCCTTTGTGCTACTCTCTCCCTCTGTCCACACTCCAGCCATATCCTTATCACCCAGCACACTGGGCTTGGCATCCAGCAGTCCCTCTGCCTGGGCTGTCCTTTCCTCTCAGCTCTCAAGGGCATCTCACCCTGCTTATTTAATTCTCGATTTGGTCTTTTCTTACACTCCCCTCAATCATTCCCTATTTTATGACCTGTTGTATTTTCTTCATTGAGTCTGTTTCTGAAGTTATGATTTTTTTCCTAACTTTCTCAGTAGCTCCTGAGGGGGAACAGAATACGCCACCTCAAATTCTACTACTTTGGCATATTATTTTGAATTAAAGTTACTTGAGAAATAGCCTGTGCAAGAAGGCTATCTGACCCTCCTTTGTCCCTTCAAAAGCAGGAGATAAGTCTCCCATGTACAGGTACCCTCCCTATACCAGGAGGGTAGACTACATCCTTATCACCAGACACAGGGATTTAAGGTCAAGAAGGCTGTATAAACAAACCTTGTTACTTCCTCACTAATTTGCTACCCCAAGCCCAAACACCTTTGCCTTGTCAATTCTTCACAACTTTATTGTTTTTTTGTCTGAAAGGTATAAAAGCTGCCTGTTTTGGTCACTTTTTTGAGCCTCATATCTTTGGGACTCCTGTACGTATGAAATTAAATTTGTTTTTCTTCTGTTACTCTTTCTTATGTCAATTTAATTATTAGACCAGCCAAAGAACCTGGAAGGGAAGAAAGGAAAAATTTTCCTCCCCTACATCCTGTAATGTCTGGCTCATAGTAGGTGCTCAGGAAGTAATTATGGGGTGAATGGATGAGGTGAATGAATCATTAGATAACTCGGTTTGAGGGAGCTTGATCTTGGACCCTCTTCTCTGGGATGGATGAGCTCCGTTTGCCCTTCTGGACCGCATAGGACCGAGATAGCTCTGAACTTGGCAAACAGTTTGTTTCTGAGTGCCTGCCAATCGGGCACTGTCCCCACTAGGCAGGTGCCTCTCCTGGTGCTCGGCTCTGAGCCAGAGGACACAGTGACAACCGAGGTATGAATGCCGTGTCAATGATTGACTGGGGCCGGAGCTCCGCTGCATATTTCCAGGCACAAGCTGTGAATGCATCATTAATTGAAGGCCTGGAGGCAGCCTGAGTCCCCCTCCCTCCAAGGAGATGGCCAAGGCCAAGTCTCCCACCATCAGTCCTTGGAGACGAGAGGAGAACCTGGACTTGAAACAACAAAGACTAAACCGCACCTGCCTCTGAGGGAAGTTTTCGTAAAAGTCACAATGCAGGAGGTCAGTAAGGTACCACCGCCCCCTTAGCTCAGGGAAGCCCTGTCAACTGGCAGAACTGGCACTGGTCATTCTTTTTAAGAAGCGAGCAATAGAGGCTGCTTCAAGTTCTCACAGCCAGTGCTCGTCCTAAACTCTGGGCTCTGGCTCCATCCCAGCACCCCACTGCCTCTTTCCATGGTTGGGGGTAATACTGAGGAAGAAGGGGATGGTCAAGCCCAGTACAAATATGGGCTGGCTCCTTAATTGCGGGGCCCTTGCAATTCCACCCCATTCAAACTCAACATGCATTAAAAACCTAAGTGTTCCAGGCACTAGACTAGGGTCAGGAAACTAATAGTTTGAGGATAATAATAACCACATCTGCCGTTTACTTAGAGGACAGCACGGCGTACAGCAGGGATCAGTCAACTATAGCCCATGGGCCAAATCTGATCTGCCAACTAATTTTATAAATAAAGTGTTATTGGGACACAGCCTTGCCCGTTTGTTTGTGTATGGCTCCTTTCTCACGGCATCAGCAGAGTTAAATAGTTTCAACAGAGACTGGCTTGTAAGGCCTAAAATATTTACTTTCTGGTCCTTTAGAGAAAATGTTTGTGGGCCCCACTGCTAATTAGCTGGGGAGCCTTGAGAGTTATTCCACTCTCTGCACCTCAGTTTCCCCATCTGTAAAAGCACCTCCTATACTGTGTTGTGACATCTGAGAAGGGACTAGAACAGTGCCTGGAACACAGTAAATGCTTCAGACATGTGCAGACTTATTCTTTCTTCCTAGGAACCCTTGGAGGTAGACGCCTTTACCATCCCTACTTTACAGATGAGGAAATCAGAATTCAACAGGAGGAAGTGATTGTTCCTCAGGTATGTAGTGAGGATTTGAAGCCGAGGTGTCCACCAGCTCTGGCAGCCTTTTCAGAGATCCCAGGAAATAAGGTGAGATTGGCCTCTGTCCTGTGCTCTCAGTTGAGTAGACAGTGAGGAAAAGATATAGTTCTGTGAGATGAGATCTTTGAGGGGGAAGCACGGGTGCTGTGGGACCACAGAAACCGGGCAGTCAGGGGAGACTTCCTGGAGGAGGTGATAGTGAAGCTTCCTGAATGGCAGAGGAGGTTCCAGGCCTGGCTCCCAGCACAAAGGGGGCTCAGACAGTCTGGAAGTCGCTACGCTGTCACCTTCTTACCTCTAAGTGGAGTTGGACCTCACCTGTCCTTCAGGAGGCGAAGGCATCCCAGAGCCTGAGCCACTCCATGAGGAGATATGGACTTTGACAAAGTAACTTGGGGCTTCTGGTTTCTTCACAGCCCTCCCCCAAACCAACACATCACAAAGGGCTTCTCGCTTAGGGTCAGTGGGTGGCCATTGAGGGTTGTCACTCGGTGCATAGGAAGCAGCAGTCTTTGTCCCTTCTCTCACTCCTGCCCTCTCTCCCCATCTCTTTCTCCTCCCCCTGCACACACCAGCCTCATACAAACCAGCTGGGAGCCTCAAGGCTCCAAGTCTTTTATGCAACCTGCCCTGAGGCTGGCTCTTCAGCAGGTCTGGCATGTGTGTCTCACACCCCCTTTGTGTCCATTCTGAGAACTGCAAGGCATCCTGCAGCCCCTGCACACGGTGGCCCTCTCCTCCCTGTCCCTTTGGTTCTTGTAACAACCCTCAAACAGGCTTATTGCAAACCTGCTAAACGCCAGGCCCTGAAAAATACAAACTCAGTTTTCTGAGATTCAATCATTCAACGTACACAATGGGAAAATTCTGCTAACATAGTAAGGGCTGTGCTGGGCACTTCTGTGTTCATTAGTTTTATTCCATCCATCCATCCATCCATCCATTGTGCGTACATTTATGCATCCATATATTTAACACTCTTTAAACTTAGGACCTGCTATGTGCCACACTGAAGCACAAAATTCTTCAAATTTCCACAACATCAGGATAGGGCTTGACACATGGTAGGTTCTTAATAAAAGGGTGTGGAATAAGTAGATGAATGAGTTAACTGAATGCAGGATGATAGAAGCGAAAGGGTTTGGTAGTCACCCTGTCTCAAACCCGTCTTGTTCTGGCAACTCCCAATCTCCGTTTCGAGCAACCAGTGCTTCCTCGGCCTGGGACCCTGTCAAAATCATTCTAAAGCGGAAGAGTGCGGTGGGAGTGGGGAGATAGGTGAGCGGGGAACTCACTCTCTGGTCTTTCTAGTTTATAAACCATGTACATCACTCTCCCACCTCATGGTGCCTCCAGAGCCCACCAGCTGAGATGCAAGCTGCGGTGGAGGCAGCTACATGTCCACCGAAATCTTTTATTTCCTTATAGACATAGAGCAGGGCCATATTTCCCAGCCTTTCTGTTGGGCGGAGCGACCTGACAGAATTCTGGTCAATGGGATGAGAATAGAAGTGATATTCGCCATCTCCAGGCCTGGGCCACGGACACCACTCGTGGCGCCCCTTTGCATCTCAGCACCAATAGCTGCAGATACAGAGGGAAGAGCAGGAAGCTCGGGGGTCCGAGGGGGGGACAAAGTCACAGGCTGGAAGGGGCCTGGGTCCTTGAAAGAGCCCCCTCATCTCCACCCTCTGGCTGGTAACCGGGCTCATGCAAGCAAGAAATAAACTAGTAATTCTGCTAAGCCACTGAAATGCAGATGTTTGCGCTTCCATAGTTAGCATTACCTTGATTGATGCAGAAGTACCATTACCTTTGCAGCTGATGGGCTCCGATCTATTGCCCTCAAAAAACAGCTTCAACTCTGGGGCCTTCTTGACATCAAACTCCTTCTGAAGGTCCTTCTCAACCGTGACGTCCACTTTGCCAAAGCCAATCCCGTTCTTGCCTTTGCCCATGATCTCCACGGCTTTGCCCAGCTCCTCAGCTAAGTTCCTGGATTGCTTTGAGGACGGGTTGTCTGAAAGAGGCAGTATGAAGACAGAACTCACTAGAGCTTTTCCTGCATCCCTGTCTCCCAAGGAGGAGGCTTTGTCTGGCCTGCTTAGCTCCCGGGCTTTTCTGGTGCTCCGCTGCTAGCGGGGAGATTCAGAAATGTGACAGGATGTGAGACACACGGTTCATGAAATTGGTCAGTTTGGGAGACACACATCAGGTTTCTCTGGGTTCAGCAACACTGGAAACAATACAACCTTGGGCAACTTAATCTCTTGAAGCTCCAATTTCCTCATAGATAAAGTGGGGAAATAGTGGCTACCTTGTGAAGTTGTCAAAAGATTTATTTTACAATCAGTTGTATTGTGCTTATTACTTTCTAAGAGTTTTACATGGATTAAGCCATTTAATCCTCCTAGTACCCTATGGGGTAGGCACTGCTATTATTATCTCACTGTTATAGATAAGGAAACTGTTGCGGAATTGAAATGACCTACTTGCCCAAGGCCACAGGGCAGCAGGAGGTGTAGCAGGAACCACTCACTCTGGCTCCGGAGTGCTTGCTCTCTAACCTCCACTGGGCATGTCCAACCCTTAGCACAATGCCTGGAACTTGGTCAGTACATAATGCATTCTTACTAGCACTGTTACTATTGTAAAATTTCTATCAGAAATTATAGTGAGGGGGAGAGAGAGAGAGAGGAAGGGAGGTGAGAGGAGAGAAAGAGAGAGAGAGAGGGAGGGAATGAGGGAGGGAGGAGGGAGAAGAGGGGAGAGGGAGAAGGGGGAGAGGGAGAGAGAGAGAGGGAGGAAGGAGGGGGAGAGAGAGAGGGGGGAGAGAGAGAGAGAGAGGGAGAGAGGGAGAGAGGGAGAGAGAAGGAGGGAGGGAGGAAGGGGGAGAGAGAGAAAAAGAGAGAGAATGCCATCTGGTGGAAATTCCTGGACCTAACAGGCCAAGTTGGGCCCCTCCAGTTGCCCTGTATCTGCATGTAATACGGCAGGGGACTCTCTCGTGGAAAGAAGGCCAGATGTGGGAAGGGTAAGGATGGAGGGAGGTTATGATGATCTCCTACACGCTCAGCCCATCCCCTTGGTCGGGGGTGTTGAAGAGACCTGACACTGTCACATTGCTGGGCAGTGGGGTGGCATTAGGAGTGAGGAGCCCTTTTCTGGAAAGAGCCTCAGGGGCCTGGCATGTGATCCCAGCAGCAGGAGAGGTCTTCCTGGCCTAAATGGGAGGGGCTAAAAGGCAGTCAGTTTTGCCTCCCTTCCTCCTGAGAGGATTGTGAAACTGCAGGCCCCTCGCTGGTCCCTCACCGACTGGTGTCTGCAGCAGGTGTGCCAAGCCAGGGCAGGGGGTCATTAATTCCCTTTCAAGCCAGAACAGTTTATCTTTTTCCAACTCCCTTGTCCATCTGGAGCATTTGGAAAAAGTGCAAATCACTTCCAATGCTATGGGCAAGTTCCAAGTCCAACAGAGAGGGCTTTTGTAAAGCAAAACCCAGAAGGCTAGGCCTGGGACAGCTGGCACAGGCCCTATTGCCAGTCAGCACACCTGCTCCAGTGATGGGACCCGAAAGTGAATGATCGTTTTCATTAAACTCCCAATCAATGGACAGGAAGTGGGAATTTTCGCCTCTCTTGTAGATCGATGCCTTTCCACTGCCTGCTTTGTCACCATCATTGCCTTCGATACCCCCATCCATCACCACCAGCAGGTGCTGGCCTGTTGCCAGCCACTCTGGCCTGCAGGCTTCTCCTCTGCCTCCCTCGTGGATTCGGCAGTGCCGGGCTCAGGGCTGCTAATTGACGTAGCATCCAAATCTGAGTTTCTAAGGGTACGAGCTTGGGGCAAGAGAAACACTTGTCTAAACAGTGGAGTTTTTGAGGTTCCACACACAGCCCAGCGCTCTTCAGTGTCCAAAATGGAAGTGAGAGAAAGAGGTTGTGACAGCTGGGGTCTGAGAGCTGGATGGATGGGACCTAAAAGTAACAGTAATGGGATTCATTCACTCATTCTTCTGACAAATCTTTTTTAGAATCTTCCATGTGCCAGGAAATGTTTTAGGTATTGGGGACTTAACAACGAACAGATTGATAAAAAAATCACTGCTCTCATTGGAGAAGGCAGAAAATAAACAAAATAAAGAAGCAGGCTATATTCCATGTTAGATGGTAAGTGCTATGGAGAAAAAAGAAGCAGAGGTGGAAGTTGGGAGTGTCAGGGGAATGGAGTTTAAGTAGAGAGGCGAAAGGAGCCCTCACTGAGAAGGAACATTTTAATAAAGACTGAAGAAGATAAGGGAGCAAGCTGTGTGCTTGCTCACAGGAGGGAGAGAGTTCCAGACAAAGGAGCCATACATGCAAAGGCCCTGAGGTGGGAGCACATGCAACATGTTTGAGGGATGACAAGAAATCCATTGGGTCTGGAGCAGAGTGAGCTGGGGTGAGGTCAGGTGACACGGGCCGTGTAGACCACTGAATAAACTTTGGCCTTTCCTCCGAGGGTTGTGGAAATGTACTGGAGGGTTTGGAGCAGAGTTAGATGTGATGACTTACTTTTTTACTGGATTGTTCTGAATGTTATATGGAGGTTAGACCAAAGAGAAAAAAGGAGACTAGCTGGAACCACTGTAGTAATCCAGGTGAGAGATAGTAATGGCTTGAACCAGGGGAGTGGTGAGGTATGGTCAGAGCCTAGAGGGATCTTGGAAGAGTTGACAGGATTTACTGATGGATTGGGGGTGGAGTATAAATGAAAGAAATCAAGGATGACTCTGACATTTTGACCTGAGCAACCAGAAGGATGATGATGGTGATGATGATGGTAGTAATGATAACAAGATAACAACATTTATTGAACACTTACTATGCCAAGTGCTTTGCTAAGTGTTACACGCATTATCTTGGTGAATCCTCAGAACAACCCTATGAGTCATCTACTATTACAGGTGAGGAATGTTAGACAAGGAAACGGAAGCCAAGAGGTTTCACGGTTAGTAAGCATTAGGCTGAGTTCAGCTCCACGGCTGACTGACTCCAAGATCTATGCTCTAACTGACCTTATAGGTAAGCTGGTCTGAAAAATGTTCCTTTTTCCTGGAGGGGTGGGTTTCCTATCTCCCCTGCTCTGAGTGGTTCTCATCAGAGCACATAGACTCTGGAGAGCCAAATCCACTCTTTATAATTTACAGTCCTATTTACTAATTTCTGTCTTTTTAAAATGTGCCTTTGGGGCTTTGGAGTCTTGAGTTCTGAGTGTGTAAAGGTGAAATGGATGCATACACCCCGCAGGTCTTGGTGCCTGTGTCTCATGGGGCATGGAGACAATTCAGCTGTACATCGGAACCTGGGCAAAGCAGTGCCCAGCGGACTGTGGACCGGCAGGGAGCCTTTCGCTGGGAGGCTGAGAGCTCCTACAGGTATAGCCCTCCTCAGGTTCTAACTCCACCTACGGTTCATTTTCTGGCATATAGTGGGTACTCAATGAACATGAATTCCTTAGGCTGTCTCATAAAACAGAGACAGTTATGGTGGCTTACAGCACTGGTGGTCCAGGCAAGGTGTTTTTTAAACATCTCTGCACTTCAGTTTCCTCATCTATAGAATGGGGGTAGTAATAGCTCCCATACCTTAGAATGAACCTACATAGTAAGACAAGGTATGCAAAGCTCTGGCACAGAAGTGCCCAATAAACATTAACTATTATGATGACATGGGGGAAATCCCTGGTCTTGCTCTGACCAGATGCTCTCTGGGGAGGGAGAGTCCTATGGAGATATCATTATCTTCAGCAGATCTTCTGGTTCTGGGGGAAGGAAGACAATGGTGACCAGCACCAAGTCATCCAACACAAGGCTGAGGCCTATTGTGTGGCTCTCTCGTGGGTTTGGGGGTAAACAAATGGGACCCAGGGTCGCATTAGAGTTGGCAGTGGTTCTCTGACTGTCTGCTTGGTGTGTAAATGTGTTAATGGCTAATGGACCTAGATCAATGTTTGCCTGGGTCTTTAGTAGATAACCCCAGTCTCCCTTTTCTGAGCAGCCAGTGTGGGTCAGGGCAGGGACGGATGGATGGGGGAGCTGTGAGTGTAGGGACTGGAGATTAGCTCCCAGCACAGGGAGCTGGAGTCTGCATTGCTTTAGACTGTGGTTCTCAACAGGGCATATTTGGCCATAGCTGGAGACATTACTTGTTGTCACATCTGGAATGCTACTGGCATCTAGTGGGTAAAGGAAGAGATGCTACTAAATATCCTATAGTGCAGGGACACCCTCCTCACATCACACACACACACACACACACACGCATGCGCACACACACACACGCACACGCACACACACACACATACAGCAAAGGATTAGCCAGCCAGGCAGGGTCTTGGTGCTCCGGCCGGGTGTCAAGCCTGAGCCTCCGAGGTGGGAGAGCCGAGTCCAGGACATTGGACCACCAGAGACCTCCCAGCCTCACGTAATATCAATCGGCGAGAGCTCTCCCAGAGATCTCCGTCTTAACACTAAGACCCAGCTCCACCCAACGGCCAGCAAGCTCCAGTGCTGGATGCCCCATGCCAAACAACTAGCAAGACAGGAACACACCCCACCCATTAGCAGAGAGGCTGCCTAAAATCATACTAAGTTCACAGACACCCCAACACACCACCAGGTGTCGCCCTGCCCACCAGAAGGACACAATCTAGCCCCAGCCACCAGAACACAGGCACCAGTCCCCTCCACCAGGAAGCCTACACAACCCACTGAACCAACCTCACCCGCTGGGGGCAGACACCAAAAACAACGGGGACTATGAACCTGCAGCCTGTGAAAAGGAGACCCCAAACACAGTAAGTTAAGCAAAATGAGAAGACAGAGAAACATGCAGCAGATGAAGGAGCAAGGCAAAAACCCAACAGACCAAACAAATGAAGAGGACATAGGCAGTCTACCTGAAAAAGAATTCAGAGTAACAATAGTAAAGATGATCCAAAATCCTGGAAATAGAATGGAGAAAATACAAGAAACGTTTAACAAGGACCTAGAAGAACTAAAGAGCAAACAAACAATGATGAACAACACAATAAATGAAATTTAAAATTCTCTAGAAGGAATCAATAGCAGAATAACTGAGGCAGAAGAACGGATAAGTGACCTAGAAGATAAAATAGTGGAAATAACTACTGCAGAGCAGAATAAAGAAAAAAGAATGAAAAGAATTGAGGACAGTCTCAGGGACATCTGGGACAACATTAAAAGCACCAACATTCATATAATAGGGGTCCCAGAAGAAGAAGAGAAAAAGAAAGGGTCTGAGAAAATATTTGAAGAGATTATAGCTGAAAACTTCCCTAACATGGGAAAGGAAATAGTCAATCAAGTCCAGGAAGCTCAGAGAGTCCCATACAGGATAGATCCAAGGAGAAACACACCAAGACACATATTAATCAAACTATCAAAAATTAAATACAAAGAAAAAATATTAAAAGCAGCAAGGGAAATGCAACAAATAACATACAAGGGAATCCCCATAAGGTTAACAACTGATCTTTCAGCAGAAACTCTTCAAGCCAAAAAGGAGTGGCAGGACATATTTAAAGTGATGAAAGGGAAAGACCTACAACCAAGATTACTCTACCCAGCAAGGATCTCATTCAGATTCAACAGAGAAATTAAAACCTTTACAGACATCAAAAGTTAAGAGAATTCAGCACCACCAAACCAGCTTTACAACAAATGCTAACGAAATGTCTCTAGGCAGGAAACACAAGAGAAAGACAAGACCTACACAAACAAACGCAAAATAATTAAGAAAATGGTGATAGGAACATACATATCAATAAATACCTTAAATGTAAGGTCTCATTGTAAGGTCTTGCATTTGCAGGTCTCAGTAAATGGTCGTCCCCATCATCACCACTGTTGTCCTCATTATCATCCTCATTCACCATCTACATCATCATCTAACCTGCTCCCAGGGCAGAATCTTGCCACCTCTGCTTTAGGGATGAGTACTAATTACTAATTAATGAACTAGAAACAGCTCTTGTTAAGTCTCATTTTGACCTCTCTCTGCTAAATGTAGCCTTCCCTCTTCTCCTGTCTCATTCGTGGAGAACATTGTGGGCCAAAGGAAAGCTCATTTACTCATTCAGCGTCTCCTCGGGCCTGCCGTGCTCCAAGCACAATCCCAGAGGTTAGCAATCAAGAGATGAATAAGATTTGACCCCTGTGCCCGGTGGAGCTCACAGGTTTAAAAGCATTTTCAATACAGTGTGGCAAATGCTATGAAAAGGAGGGTGCAGAGGGCTGAGTGAGCGTGGGAGGGCCTAGGAGGGAGTGAGGTGGACACAGCCTCTTGACAGGGCAATTCCATGAACTTAAACCTCACAATCCAGGTGAAGAAGTTCAGGAAGGACACTACAGGTGGAGGGAACTGCAAGTGTAAAGGCCAGGAGGCCGATGCCAGTGTGACCTACCTGGTGGCCACACTCAGAGCGTAGAGCACAGAGTTCAAGTGGAGTGGAGAAGGAGGCCTGGTTAGATCAAGCAGAGGACATTTAGCCGTGTTAAGGAGTTTGGGGACTTAGAGAATCTTTGGGGGTTTTTAATCAGGGAGTGACCCAATCAGATTTGCATTTAGAAAAAAAAATTTCTCTGGGTACACTGTAGAGACAGCACTGGAGGGGGAAGGGAGACCATCTAGAAGATGCTGCAGTGGTTCGTGGCGGGGAATGGTGAGGCCAGAACTAAGGCCGTGGCAGGGGGATGGGAAGAAATGGTGATTGCAGAGGGCTTCCGGAAGTGGTTTCAACAGGATTTGGTGACGATTAGAGACGAGAGTAGAAAGGAGTTAAGAATGATCTTGGATTTCTGACTTTGACATTATGTGGATAACAGTGCTGTCAGTCAAGACAGGACGTGAGAAGAAGTTTGTCGTTGGAGCAAATCAAAGATGCTGAGGTCTATTTTGGACACACGTGGCATTGAGATGTGCGAGGGATATCCAAGAGCAAAGATCGCCCTGGGTGTTGGCTCTTCAGCCTGGGGTCCTTGGAGAGATGAGAAAGTGGGCAGCAGCTAAGGATTTGAAAGTTACCAGAGCAGTATTTCCCTGGAGACAATATTGGAAAGACCTATTTATAAAAAGCCATTTACTCCTGGAAAAAAAGCTTTTATAATGCTTGCCCCAAGTGATTTGTTTTTCCAAAGGTCACTTTAAAGGGTCTGCCAGCTTTTGAGAATTCATTTTGATTTAAACTGTGTATTTGAAGGCATCAAATATTCAAATGAAATGAGTTTGAGTGTCTTTTAGGTAGCATCTCTGCTGGTGTTCACCGCTTTGAAATACCTGCTGGTGGGAAGGCTTTAAATTTAAAGTATTCAAATTGGTTGTTATCAAGTGCAATTAAAGTATATAAAATGGATTAGTTTCCTTTGTAGCCCCAGGTTCGATGTCAATCCAATCCCTAAGTTACAAGACAACAGTTAACGCCCCAAAGAGCCATGAACTTGCCCTGCTGCCCCGATTAAAACAGAGTAGTCAGGGCTTCCCTGGTGGCACAGTGGTTAAGAATCTGCCTGCCAGTGCAGGGGACACGGGTTTGAGCCCTGGTCCGGGAAGATCCCACCTGCCATGGAGCAACTAATTCCGTGCGCCACAACTACTGAGCCTGCGCTCTAGAGCCCCTGAGCCACAACTACTGAGCCCACGTGCCACAATGACTGAAGCCCGCGGGCCTAGAGCCCGTGCTCCGCAACAAGAGAAGCCACCACAATGAGAAGCCCGTGCACTACAATGAAGAGTAGCCCCTGCTCGCCGCAACTAGTTAAAGTCCGCGCACAGCAACGAAGACCTAGTGCAGCCAAAAATAAAATAAATTAATAAATTTATTTTAAAATAAATAAATAAATAAAACTCCTCTCGTTGCCAGGAGAAAGGGGGCAGGTCTCAGCCCACCCATCACCCACTGCCCAGGAGTGAGGGACACTCACGGAAGAGCACCATCAGGAAGCGGGTCTCATTCAGCATCTGGGTCAGGCCGGCAGGTGTTAGCACCATCAAGTTTTTCTCCACCAGGATGTGCAAGGGCTGGGACATGTTGACGTCCGTCTCTGGTGAGCCCTGGACAGTGCAACACAAGACACAAGAGGCCACCAGCAGCAGAGACATCCAGAGCAGCTGCATTGCTGTCCTGCAGGGGCAGGAGGAGGAACAAGAACCCTTATCAACACAGGTGGTGGGGCCCCATGTCATCACTCCCTCCCCATCTCCTTCCCTGCCAGGTCAGTCTTGATGTGGAGAACATGGCCTGAGCATGTCCCACTGCCCCCCTAGCAGTGCCCACAGCTCAGCAAAGCAAGCTGGCAAAGGAGAGGCAAAGCGTTAGGTTAACCTCAGGGCCCATGGAAATGGCGCAGGGTTAGTTCGGAGGAGCACGGTCCCACTTGGAGCAGCAGAAAGCCAAATCACATGCCAGCCACTCAAGCCCACTGGCTCCCCAGACACTAGGTGAGAATTTTTCGGATATGAAACCCAGTCCAGGATCCCAGGGTGAGCCTCTGGGTCTCAGAGATGACTGGTCCAATCCCTATCACAGCCTCTGCTTCATGCTCCTCCAGATCCTGCTTGAATACCTCTTTTGATGGGAGGCTCACTACTTGACATTGTACCCCATTTGATTTTTGAGCAAATTTTCTCAAGTGTAAATATTTCTTTTAAAAGTAATCACCATAATGCACACTTGTAAAAATTCCAAGCAATACAATAAAAAAATGTTAAGTAGAAAATAAAAATTTCTCCCATAACCTCACCCCTGAGAAAGTGACTCTTAACAGTTTGGAATGATGTTGAAAATGCCCATATGAATGTATATTTGAATGTACATATGTAAACATAAATGGAATTAGATATGTATACTGTTCATTGTTCCGATTGTCTTACTCAATGAGATGAAATATACCCCAGGTACCTTCTGATAAGGGTACATATTAGATCTATAACATGATTTCCTTTCCTCTTTTTTCTCATTCTTTTCTTTTTATTTTTATTTATTTATCTTTTGTTTACAATTCTTATCTGTTAGAATGGTTTGGTTCAGCAGCTGCCTCTCTGTAAGTTCCACTCTCCCTGATAACATATGTTTTCCCTAATAATTTAAAGCATAGGATCACTGTCACAGATCTTTGCATGTTCTCCACAAGCATAGAGCCATTTTCCTGTGTATCACACAGACTACCCAAGTGTTTTAAATAAGAAGACATATAGCAAGTTCAGATTAAACGTATAAGGACCTGAATTCCTTCGTTGAGTGCTGTATTCCTAGCACCTGGCATTTATGATAGGAAAATGAACATGAATGAATAGATACTTGATATTTACCTGGGAAATATGGTTGGCACACTATCCGAGGATTTTTTAAAAGTAGATCTTCTAAGGTAATTTTTTGGTCTAATATATAAAGAATTGTGACCAATTCTCAAGTGCTAAATTTTATAAATACCTGTAGCTAAACATACTTGTCATGTACCAGGTGCTGTTTTAATGCATTCCATGTCATCACCTCTCTTACGACAACTCTATAAGGTAAGTATAGTAATATTATAATCCCCATTTAGTGAGTATAAAATGAGGCACATAGAGGTTAAGTGATTTGCCCAAGGCCACACAGCTAATAATTGACAGAGTCAGGATTTTAAACAAGGCAATCTAGCTACAGAATCCATGCCCTTAACCACAATAATGTACTGCCTCTCTAGTGTCCCCCTGCAAAACTGATGTAGTGAACAGTGTTTTGAGACACTCACTGAGGCTTCCGCCCAACCACCACCCCTGGTATCCACCATTCAATCACATCCTGTCTCAGAGGGGAGGACTGAGGCTGGCCATAGAGAACAGAATCGGATTTTTGGTTTAGGGTTGCAGAACAGGCCTTTGAAACTCAGCAGGGACAAGGCACCTGCAAGCCAGAGCTCCAATTGCAGGAACTGGGCTTTTCAGAAAGAAAAGGGTTTTTGACGACTCAAAGGTTTATGCTATAAACTCTAGGTTTGGAAGAACATGTTGACAGAAGGAACAGTTACCTTCCCCAAAGGAGACAAAAGTGTGCCTTCCTAACAGGAGGGAGGAGAATGGGGAGGAGTGGCAAGAGTTTTGATGCTTCTGGGGTCCTGAGAAAGGGGTCCTACCTTCTGTCCCTTCTCTGTGCTGAAACCCCAGCCCCGTCTCTTTTTGCACACCACTGCAGACCCAGTCCCCAGTCCCATGCCTGCCCACAGTAATAAATCAATCACTATGTATTAAGCTAGTATTTGGGCTTTACACTCATCATCTCATTAACCCTCACAGCACGTCTGTGAGGTAGGTACAATTATGATGCCCACCTTACAAGGTGGAGACCCATCCAGGAAGAAGGAGCGAGACCTGAGCTCAGGTATATCTGAGCCCCATGTCCATGGGTCTAAACCAGGGATCGCAAACTATGGCCTGCTGCCTCTTCTTATAAATACAGTGTTAGAGGATCACAGCCACGCCCGTTCCGTCACTATCATCTATGGCTGCAGTTACCACAACTGCTGGGTGACGTAGTTGCAACAGAGACCCTATGTGGCCAGCAAAACCAAAAATATTTATTATCTGGCCCTCTGCAGGAAAAGTTTGCTACCCTCAGGTCTAAATCACCATACCACACTGCCCTCATGCCCATACCTCATATTCTGGACTTTGGAAGTGGTCACAGATATTCAGATTTGCAAAGTCCACTATCAGAGCACAGCACCTCCCTCTGAAGAATGGGTGAGTGGTCCTGTATCCCAGAGTCGTTGTGAGGATTCATAAAGAACTTGTGCTTGATTAGTACTTCTTAAACTTGGATTCACATTAAAATTCTCTGGGGAGATTTTAAGGCAATACTGATGCTCCTCTCACCCTAGACTATTAATTCAAAATTAAAGAAGACATACAGATGGCCAAGAGGCACATGAAAAGACGCTCAACATCGCTAATTATTAGAGAAATGTAAATCAAAACTACAGTGAGGTATCACACCAGTCAGAATGGCCATCATCAAAAAATCTAGCAACAATAAATGCTGGAGGGGGTGTGGTGAAAAGGGAACCCTCCTGCACTGTTGGTGGGAATGTAAATTGATACAGCCACTATGGAGAACAGTATGGAGGTTCCTTAAAAAACTAAAATTAGAACTACCATACGACCCAGCAATCCCACTACTGGGCATATACCCTGAGAAAACCGTAATTCAGAAAGAGTCATGTACCACAATGTTCATTGCAGCTCTATTTACAATAGCCAGGACATGGAAGCAACCTAAGTGTCCATCAACAGATGAATGGATAAAGAAGATGTGGCACATATATACAATGGAATATTCCTCAGCCATAAAAAGAAACGAAATTGAGTTATTTGTAGTGAGGTGGATAGACCTAGAGTCTGTCATACAGAGTGAAGTAAGTCAGAAAGAGAAAAAATACCGTATGCTAACGCATATATATGGAATCTTAAAAAAAAAAAAAAAGGTTCTGATGAACCTAGTGGCAGGGCAGGAATAAAGACGTAGAAATAGAGAATGGACTTAAAGACACGTGGTGGGAGGGGGAAGCTGGGGCAAAGTGAGAGTAGCATCGACATATATACACTACCGAATGTAAAATAGATAGCTAGTGGGAAGCAGCACATAGCACAGGGAGATCAGCTCCATGCTTTGCAATGACCTGGAAGGGTGGGATAGGGAGGGCGGGAGGGAGATGCAAGAGGGAGGGGATATGGGGATATATGTGTGCATATGGCTGATTCACTTTGTTGTACAACAGAAACTAACACAGTATTGTGAAGCAATTATACTCTAATAAAGATCTATTTTTTAAAAATTGCTCAAGGTGAGGGTCTAGATATCTGTATGTTTTAAAAGCTCTCCAGGTGATTCTTTTTTTTAACTTTCTCTTTGGAAAATTTTGAACATAAACAAAAATAGGATGGTATGGTATAACATACCCACAAGGTAACTCATCACTCAACCTCTGTTATTGTCATCACCAATCTTATTTCTTTTATACTCCCATTGACTCCCTGCCCTGGATTATTTTTGAAGCCAGTCCCAAGCATCATATTATTTCATCCGTAAATATTTCATTATGAGTCTCTAAAAGATGAAGATTTTATAATAAAACATAACCACAACACCATTATCACACTTAACAAAATTAACTATAATTTCCCATATCATCAAATATCCAGACAGTAAACTACTCTGATTATTTCATAAGTTTTAAGTTTGTTTAAATCAGAATCCAACTGAGATCCATGTATTGTCACTGATTGTCATGTCTCTTAAGCCTTCCAGGTAATTCTGTCCTGCAGCCTGTAGGCTGAGAACCACAGGGTCAGATAAAATCAATACAGAGAGAGTTGAGATATGGATGAAGTCAGTGTGGAGAGCCTGGTATTCTGGAAAGACGAGTGGTGCATATGATTCACATCTGCATTTCAGCCAAAGGGCTCACTACTGCTGAGTCCCACGGCCCACCAGGTAACATGACACTTGTTAGCCCTGGGTAAGTCTGGTACAGTGTGATGACTATTAGATGGAACTTTTGTTTCTAGTATTAATTCACCTTTGTTGACTTGGGAAAAAACGCACAGCATAAGAGCTGTGAGTTGAGCTTATTCAGTGTCTTGTTGAGGACTATAGCCTAGGGAGACAGCCTCTCAGATGGCTCTGAGAAACTGCTCAGAAGATATAAGGAGGGAGGTCAGTATATACGTAATTTTGGTGAAGGAGTACATGCAATCAAACCCACATCTCAGCAAGGAACCAAAGCCCTAGTTATTGGTTTTAGTGCTTTTCTAAGTATGGGAAGATGCAAGAAATTGTGTTCATAAAAATTTCTCCTGAAAATATCTAACTATCTGAAGGCCTGTTCTGCCAGTTTTCCCCGAGCACAGAGTGCCTCATTCCTCATCTTTGCCCTGAGCTCCTTTCAGGGCGCGTTTAAGGCCAGCCACTGCAGTGACTAATGACGTAATTCTCGTGGAACTGGGAGGCGAGCACCATTCTCTAGTTGGCACCTGTTTGCTTATTTGTTCATTGAATCATTTACTTGCAAAAGAAAGTGTCATCTAAAAGTCCTTTGCCTAGATGGAGACATCAAAGTACTAGAGAGTTAATTTTATTTTACAGAAAATCACTAGAATAACCGCTTCTCAGTTATGTAAACATAAGGCAGTGAGGGCCACCCAGAACCTTCCTGCAACTGACTATCAGTGACCCCTTCCAAACCCCTTGGCACACAGAATCTCTTGTTTGGCAGGGGCAGGAGGGATTTGCAAAAACGCCAGTAGGCCTTTTGGAAAGAGACCTCAAGACTTGAGGTTGTTAGACCCTCTCTGAGAGATCTGGATAACACTTGTCAGAGGGAAGGGAAGCCTGGGCCTATGGTCTCACCTCTGCGCCAGGACTCGGGACACCTGTGTTGCCGTGCCCTCCCCCCAACCCAGCGGGTGACCCAGCATCTGAGAGCAGCCGAGGCAGTGGAGGCTGCCCTACCACGCTCTCTCCCCTCACAGGTCTTTGACACAGGATTCCCAGGGACTCCTCATCAATTCCTGGGGAGGGAGAAGTGGGAGACCCCCCAGAGAGGGAGGTGCCAGGTTTCCTGCTGGCTGGAAACGCTTTCAGAGCCCCAGGTCTCACGGGATGGAGCTCGAGCCCCTTGAGCTGTGCGGAAAGCCCTCCACCGTCAGACTTTGCCCACTTCAGTCTTCCCAACTCCCGATCATTCATTCATCCACTCAGTCACTCATTCATTTGTTTGTTCATTCATCAAATATTTTTTAAGGTCTCCATGTGTGCTAAGTACCATTCTAGGTACAGAAGTGAACAAAATAGACAATAGTTCTTGCATTCATGGAGCTTATATTCTAGAAGAGGGAACAAGTGAATGAGATAGAAAGAATACCGAGTATGTCACATGCTGGTGAGTGCTAAGGAGAAAAAGTAAATCAGAGAAGATTTGAAAGGGATAAGGTGAGGGGGGTATTGACATTTTAAATAGGGTCACATAGAAAGCTTCACTCCGAAGCTGCCATTTTACTGAAGGAAGCAAAGAAGTGAGCTATTTGCATTGCTGGGAGCAGGTTGTAGATGGGGGGTGGCAGGGGAGTAGTCTCTCTGTCTCTGTCTCTGTCTCTCCCTCTTGCACTCTCTCCTAAAACTGACTGTGACCACAGCTCCATCCTACCTCATCCCAGGGCTCCCGTCAAACTCTGGACCACATTCTGGCTCAACCCCTGGCACTGTTCCCTCAGCCCCACCTGGGCCCCTCTGTTCTCTGGGCCTGTGGACCTCAGTCCTCCCTGTACCTGCCCTTCTGGCCGGGAATCCCTTGCTGCCCCTCTGTGTCTCCTCAGGCACCGTCTGCCCCAGCCCCACAGATTCCAGCATCCTCCCCCCCGCCACCTACTCCAGGGCAGTGCCGTGATGGGAAACTTTTATTAATAAGACCGAGAAGAAGAAGAGCTAACACGGAGGGGCTTCCTACCTGCCAGCCGGTACGCTGACCCCTGAGTGTGAGCTGTCTCCACCAGCGTCCCATAGAGAGGGCCCCTGTCCCAGCACCGCGGCCTCCTTTCTGATCCCTCGGCTTATTCCCTTTGCTTCCCCAATTCAGCCCCCACACAGCAGTTAGCAATTTTCTTTTTAAACATAATGTAGATCGCATTGCTGTCTTACTAAAAGGTCCGTGGCTTGTCGTCTCAGACAACCCAACCCTGCGTCTGTTCTCTCAGGCCCCTCTGGCCAGCTCTGGCCTCCATAGCCCTTTTCCCCTCTGACGCTGGCACTCCAGTCTCTCCCCCCAATCACAGGGCGCCAGGCATGCTGGTCTCCTTTCCTCTCCTCAAGCACATCCTGCCTCAGGGCCTTTGCCTCTGCCTGGAACCCCCTTACCCTGATCTTCATTCAGCCTTTTCTGAAGTGTCCCGGTACAAACACCAGCAACTCAGAGGGGTCTCTCCATGCCACTCTGTCTCCCCCGCCTCAGCTTTGAGCACTCTCAGTCACATTACCCTTGCTTGCTTCAAATTTTGTATTATTATTTCTGAGTGCATCTTGTTTATATCTCTAACTTTTTAATATAAGGGCCTTTGTTCACGGCTGTTTCCCCTCCTCCTAGAATGGTGCCCGGCCCAGATTTGGAGCTCAATGTATGTCGAATTAATGAATGAACAAATAACCTAATTTAATTGTCACACAAACCCCATGGTCTGTTTCAGTGGTTCTCAACCATGATTGTGCATTTCAGTCTCCCGGGGCACTTAAAAAGAGCTTGAACTCAAAACACATTGGATTCAATTTCATTGATCTGGGGTCCAGTGAGTCTGGGCATCTTTTTTTTTTTTTTTTTTTTTTAAGCCCCCTTGGTGATCCGGATGTGTAGCCATTTATGCTGAAATTCACACTTAAATTTATAACCTTCTTGGCAGAAGGAAGGCTACCAGGGCAGGGCCCTTCAGTCAGAATTGCCATTTTTACTCAAGCTCATACCTGCAGGAAGCCTGGTTTTTCTCAGGCCCACTGGGGCCAAGCCAGGGCCGGGGCAGCACACTCTGCGGCCCTTGAGGGGGGAAGTTTGCGCCTGAAGAGCAGGGTCCCGGCTTCCCTTTGTGACCAGAGCAGGACCCGGAGGCCGCTGGGTGGAAATCCAGAGGCAGCAGTGGAGTCCCTTCCTGGACACCCTGAGGCCAGAGCATCCTCAGCAGCAACGTTCTGAGTTCTGGGGTTCCAGCCCTGGAGAAGAATAGGCCATTGTTGAGTAAGAGGGGGCCTTGCCCTGCCCATGCTGAGTGGGGGGAGGAGGGCTGGAGGTCACAAGAAGGGCCAGAAGCAAAACACACTATGGGGTACTGGGTGTGGCATCAAAGGTGCCTATAGATTGGAATCTGGATGCCAGCTCTGTTCCTAAGCAACTGTGTGGTCTCAGGCATGTCACTTATGCTTTCTAAGGCTCAGTTTCCTCACCAGTAAAATGGCATACAACACCTAGGAGGATTGTTAGACAAGATGATACATGCAAAGTGAGCAGCATAACACCTGTAAGGCAGGAAGCCCTGTCCCAGTAATCACTTACACCATGTACACATGTAGCAAACCAGCACAACGTACGCCTTAAGTATATACAATTTCATTTGTCAGTCGTCGCTCAATAAAGCTGGAAAAAATAAAAACATATTTTAAAATATACTGAGGGCTTCCCTGGTGGCACAGTGGTTAAGAATCCACCTGCCAACGCAGGGGACACAGGTTCGAGCCCTGGTCCGGGAAGATTCCACATGCCACGGAGCAACTAAGCCCGTGCACCACAACTACTGAAGCCCGCACGCCTAGGGCCCATGCTCCGCAACAAGAGAAGCCACCGCAATGAGAAGCCCACGCACCACGAGGAAGAGTACCCCCCGCTCGCCGCAACTAGAGAAAGCCAGGCGAAGACCCCACGCAGCCAAAAATAAATAAATAAAATAAATTTATAAAAAATAAAATAAAATATACTGACTGTTAGAAAGTGATAAATCCTGGGGAGGAAGATCAAGCAGAGAATGGCGGGCAGGAAGTGTCAGATGGGAGAGGGTTCCACTTTCGAAGAGGCAGTTGGTTGAAGGTCCATGAGCTGAGTCCTGTGGGTGGCAAGGCAGTGAGCCATGTGGATGGGGCGTCCTGGCGGAGGAGCCTGCAAGAAGGCCTGAATCAGTGCTGGCTGGAGCCGACCTGCAGGGCCACCTGAGAGCCTCTTAATATTCAGAAACTTTGCAGGCCGGTTGTTAAACTTTGATAAGTTGAAACTGGTGGGAATCAAAACTGGCCATGGTGGGAATTTTTAACCATAGATACTGGCAAACACTACAAGTCACTTGTGCAGTTTTGGTTCTCAGAGAACCACTTTACCAACAACCCCACCCCAAGCCAGGACTTCAAAGCCACGGGGAGACCACCGTGGCTGCAGCCCGGCGAGCCAGGTGAGAGCGGTTTTCCAGACTTTGCCTTTGAGCCACACAAGGAGCCAGAGGAGGCTTTGTTCTTGTTAGTAGCTTTATTTAAGTATAATTTACATACCAAAAAATTCACTCATTTCAAGTGTACAATTATTTGTATTACTATTAATTTCTTTTAGTAAGTTTACAGAGTTGTGCAGCTCTGACCACACTCCAAATTTAGAACATTTCCAACAAAGAGATCCCTTGTGCCCATTTGCTCCAGGCAACTGCTAATCTACTTCCTGTCTCTAGAGGGTTTTGCACAGAAAAGGGACGTGATCTGATTTATATTATTGTCACTGCTGTCTCCTTTCTGCTAAAATATAATAAAGTTCCTGTTCTCTTTTTGGATTAGATGGTGACCTGAATTTTCAGGGAAAATATCCCCTAGGTCCGGACACCCAGCAGGCGCTGGGGCTGGAGTACCATCTCCCAGCTGTGAGAAAAGGTGGCGGGGCCGTACCCGCTGGCTCAAGTGTGCTGACCAGCTGAAGCCACGTGTCCCCTGCTGGCTTCGGGCTCTGCCTTCTCTTGGCTGCGTTTGGGGCCAAAGTTCCCGAGGGAGGCTGAGTCAGCAAATTGCCTTTACTGACGTTCCCAGGAGCCCGAATGTTTACAGGCTTTAAGGCCTGCATTCAGCTGAAGCAAAACCTAGAAGTCTTCTCACTTCCTGGGTTCAAGAACAAGGCACTGTGGAGAGAAATCCTTCAGCAGGGGGTGTCAGCTGCCCCTGAGGCCTTTGCTGATTAAGCCTAAAGTGGGCAGGGCCTGAAATGGCGTTATGCACTTGGGAAGGAGGCCTGAGATTCTAATTATCTGCTGTCAAGGGGCCCCCGGAATCCAGGAGTGAAAGGCAGAGGAAAGGGCTTGGGGCAGAGTTCAGGAGCGGTGAGGAGTGGGGGAGGGAGGTGAGGGAAAGGGAGTCCTGCCCCACATGCCGACCCCCGTTGCAGGGCTGGTGGCCACAGCAGAAGCCGGGGTCTAGCTTTCTGGGAGGTGAGACCTGGAAGTCACTTTTCCCCTCCAAGCCTCACTCTCTTTATCTATAAAATAGAGAATATAGCACATCATACAGTTGTTATGAGGATTTAAGGAAATATATAGCACTTTTCAAATGCTTAATACACAGTAAGCCTTCAGTAGATGACAGTTATTATTGCTTTTCCTGTTACCATGACACATTATTATTGTTGGTTATTATCTTAGCCCGTTTGGGCTGCTATAACAAAAATACCATATACTGGGTGGTTTAAACAACATTTGTTTCTCACAGTTCTAGAGGCTGGGAAGTGCAAGATCAAGGCACCATGGGCAGATTGGTGTCTGGTGAGGGCGTGCTTCCTGGTGCATAGCTGTATCCTCAGCAAGCAGAAGGAACAAGGGAGCTCTCTGGGGTCTCTTTTATAAGGACTCCACCTTCATGACCTAATCACCCACCAGCAGCCCAACCTCCTCACACTATTGCATTGCGGGTTAGGATTTAACATATGAATTTTGGGGGAACACAAACATTTAGTCTATGGCAGTTATTATTCCCATATTCTATTATTATTACTAGCAAGAGGAACGTGGCAGAAAGAAACTGGGGATACAGTCCTGAGGCCACTGCTTCACTTCTCAAACTTTAATGTGCTCGACTCACCTGGGGTTCCTGTTAAAATGCAAATTCTAATTCCACAGGTCGAGGGTGGGGTCTAAGGTTCTGCCTTTGTAACCTGCTCCCAGGTGATGCCGATGTCCTTGGTCCATAGGCCACACTCTGAATAGCCAGGCACTAAAACTTCTCTGTCCAAAACAGTAGCCACTAGCTACGTGTAGCTCTTGAGCATTTGAATGTGGCTGGTCTAAACCAAAGTGTGCCTGTAAGTGTGAAATGCACATTGGATTTCAAAGAATTAAGAACAACAACAACCAAAAATGTAAAATATCTCTCTAATAATTTCTGATATTGATTACATGTTGAAATTATAGGATATAGCTAGGTAAATAAAATGTATTACAGTGAATTTCACCTGTTTCTTTTTACTTTTTTGAATGAAACTACTAGCGAATTGTGTATTACACGAGTACGTGTGGTCCACATCACATTTCTATCGGAGAGTGCTGCCCTGGAGTTTTCTTTCGCATTGTCAGGCCAGTTCAGGATTTGCCAAAGGCTTTTTGAGGGATTCGCTTTGAAGGACTGAGCCTTGGGAAGCAGGCTCTGAGTTCCTGCTCTCAGATCCACAGAGATCCACGGACAGTGAGAGGTGGAAGGGCTAGACCTCATGTCCAGGGAGGAGAAATGATCAAAATCACACCACAGAACTCAGACTAAAGCCCAAGACTCTGCTCTACAAGCCGATATGTGCCGTGCTCACCCTAGGGCTGACCACAAGCTTCTCTCCAACCTCAGAGTCTCCCTGAAGCCCAGAATTCATGACGATGCTCTCTCTCCTCTTTGGTGACAGGCAGGAGGCAACACGAGGCTATGGCTAAGAGGACTGGTCCTCCAGGCTCTGAGAAATGCCTGGGGCATCTGTGCGTCTCGTGGGCAGCTGTCGCCTCTATCTGTCCCTCAGAAGATTGTGGCCACCTGGGAAGTCATCAGCCTGGGCAGGCGGCCAGTGCCTGAGTACTTCAACTTTGCCCATGACGTGCTGGACGAGTGGAGTCAGCTGGAAAGGGTGAAACTCACTGTGTCCCAGGGTCCATCTTGAGCATCAGATTCCGTCCGCCCTTGGGCACCCCAGTGAGACTCAGGGCTACAAGACATGTGGACATTTTGACTTGGGAGTTTCTCAAGTCCTAAAATTTAAACTGTTAGCATTTAACCTGAGAAAAACAATTACGACCAAGCCTTTGAGCCTTAGACACCCTTGCCCAATCCCTAGTGTGTCTCACATTCCGGAGCCCAAATCACACAGGGAGAGAGTTACGCCCCTTTTGATTCCCTTCGGATCATTCTGAGCAAGTGAAGGAGAAAGTTTTGTATTACTACTAGTCTGTTTTTAGTATCTTCCTCACGTCGTGCACATCCCTTTTAAATAAGGAGAGAGCTTGGCTCAGACTCAAAGCTTTTCACAGATCACAGCAGATACATAGAATTGAATTCAGATGATATCTATTTCTTTGGGTGTCTCTATGCATTTGCTTCCTTCTTCATTTTCCCTTCCTTATGTGTCTGTTGTGCCTCTCTCTGAGTTCTATGTTAAAGGTACTTTTTATTTGTAGTAGGAGAATGTAAACTTTATCTCAAAGAAATTTATTTATGTTAATTTTAAGAAGAGCTTGTTTGGGGCTTCCCTGGTGGCGCAGTGGTTGAGAATCTGCCTGCCAATGCAGGGGACACGGGTTCGAGCCCTGGTCTGGGAAGATCCCACATGCCTTGGAGCTACTGGGCCTGTGAGCCACAACTACTGAGCCTGCGCGTCTGGAGCCTGTGCTCCACAACAAGAGAGGCCGCGATAGTGAGTGGCCCGCGCACCGTGATGAAGAGCGGCCCCCACTCGCTGCAACTAGAGAAAGCCCTCGCACAGAAACGAAGACCCAACACAGCCAAAATTTAATTAATTAATTAATTAATTAAATTTTAAAAAAAAATACGTGTTGGGGAAAACTTGAGCTAAATTAATGTTAAATCAGAATAAAAATAATATATGTATAGTGGAGAACCACAACTTGGAAATGTAAAGGGAAATCTATAGATGGAAAAAAGACTGGAGGGAGATACACTAAAATGTTAATAGTAATTTTCCTGAGTATTGAAAATAATGGACGATAGATTTTTCCTTTCCTCTACATTTCTCTATTTTCCAAATTTTCTCAGTAAGTATATTTAACTCTTCTAATGAAAAAATTATTTTAAAGAAATAATCACCCAATACCGTACTCTGACTCATGTCTTGTCCTTCCTCCACATACCAACACATCAACTCCAAATGCTAGTGTGTTATGTCTCACCCAGGAAAGATACAGGGACCTGAAGCCATGTCTCAGAAGCCCAGAAACAGAGAGGGGTGACTCTGGGCAGCTGAGACCAGCCGTGCAGAAAAGAAGCAGATGGAAACTGAACCTAGTGCTGCTTATCCGACTCTTAGCACTTCTGTTCACTCATCGACCAATATTTATTGAGTGCCTACTCCGTCCCGGGCTCGGGGAACACAGTGATAAGCAAAGCCAACAGTCCTTTCCTGTATTAGTCTGCTCAGGCTGCCATAACAAAGTACCACAGACGGGGCAGCTTTAATGAAAGAGACTTATTCCCTCAGTTCTTGAGACTGTAAATCCCAGATCAAGGCGTTGGGAGTGTTGGTTTCATTCTGAGGCCTCTCTCTTTGGTTTGTAGATGGCTATCTTCTCCTGGGTCTTCACATAGCCCCTTCTCTGTGCATGTCTGTGTCCTAATCTCCTCTTCTTATAAGAACACCAGTCGTATTAGATTAGGACCCACCCTTATGACCTCATTTTAACTTAATCATCTTTCTAGGCCCTGTCTGTGAATGTAGCTACGTTCAGAGGTACTGGGGGTTAGGACTTCAACATATAAATTTTGACGGGACATAATTTGGCCCATGACACTACCCTTGTGGAGTTTACAGTCTAATGGGGAGGTTGATATTATTCATCAAAGAATAAGGCAAGTAAGGCACAACTGTGATAAATGTCATGAAGCAAAGAGTACAGTTAAAACACAGATGAGGGGACTGATTGAGACTGAGGGGGACTCAGGGTATCAGAGGAGACTTCCATAAGGAAGTCCCCAGTAAGCTGGTATCAAAGGAAAAGTGGAAGTAAACTAAGTAAGGAAAGTGGGGATGAGCTTTCTGAACAAAGGATACAGCATGTGTAAAGGGCTTGGGGTGGGAAAGACAGGTTTTGTGTTTCTAAAAACAGCTCACAGTCAGCACAATTCTAAATTTTTTAACTCTCAACCGTCCTGTTGGACAGGTACTGATAACACCCTCGTTTTATAGATATGTTGACTGAAATAAAAATGCACATGAAAGCTGTGAGTTCCAGTTTTTTGTTTGTTTGTTTTTTGTTTTTTGAAATTTATTTATTTATTTATTTATTTATTTATTTATTTTTGGCTGCATTGGGTCTTCGTTGCTGTGTGCAGGCTTTCTCTAGTTGCTGCGAGCAGGAGCTACTCTTCGTTGCGGTGCACGGGCTTCTCACTGTGGTGGCTTCTCTTGTTGTGGAGCACCGGCTCTAGGCACATGGGCTTCAGTAGTTGTGGCGCATGGGCTCAGTAGTTGTGGCTCTCGGGCTTAGTTGCTCCACGACATGTGGGATCTTCCCAGACCAGGGCTCGAACCCGTGTCCCCTTCATTGGCAGACGGATTCTTAACCAGTGTGCCCCCAGGGAAGCCCCTGAGTTCCAGTTTTATTTGGGAACTTACTGAGGCTATAGCCGAGGGGACAGTTTCTCAGATTGCTCAGAGGAACTGCTCAGAAGAGGTTGGGGAGGCCAGTATGTGTGTGATTTTGGCAAAGGGGTGTGTGCACGCCAGCGCATATCTCGACAGAAGATTGCTGCTAGTCACGAGGAACAGATATCCCAGTTAATGATTTTAGTGCTTTTCTAAGTATGGGAAGATGCAAGGATCTGGGTTCATAAGAATTTCTCCCGAAATATATCTAACTATCTAAGGGCCTGTTGGCTGTTAATACCTCTTCCTGATCTTTGCTCTGAATTCCTTTCAGTGTGTACTATAGGTCAGCAACTGCAGTGGCTAATGACTTGATTCTTGTAGAACTGGATGGTGGGCAACGTGCTTTATTTTACAGATAGAACAGAGAGGTTAAGCAATTTGCTGAAGTTCACACAGCCAGTATCTCACAGAGACAGAATTAAAAGCCAGGTGGTCCAGCTCCACCATCCACACGTGCGTCACTTTTCACGACCTATTCAGGATGGCGCGGTTTAGGAATTTTGTTTTTCTCCTGTGAGCGCAAGGGAGCCACTGAAGGTTTATGGCAGAGAAATGTACCTCCTAAAATTTCACTAGTCCTTAAAAAGAAAAAAGAAAACTTGTCAAAGTGATTTACTTGTTCTTCATGTCTTTTGTCTTTATGGCATTCCTAGACTGGGCAAATTCGCTTTATTACAAAGGTGGAAATTCAGAGGACTTTGGTGATTTGCACAATACCTAACAGGAGGGGGCACCAGAGGCAAGGAGAACATGCAGGTCCAGCTCAACATCACCAGTGCTCTTGAGCCGAGGTTGTCTTGTGTTGGGTGCCGCTGGAATTCCTAATGAGTCTCCAATATGTCAGTTCCCCGAAAGCCAGGGGCTTGGATGGAAATGACACCTGGGGAAGTGGCACCTACCAGCTCTGTCATTGTGGTTACACTGCTTTCTTCTCTAAGCCTCAGCTTCCTTGCCTGCAGGGCTGATGTTCTCTGGACTCCCTCCCTGCCCTGGGCTCAACCAGCCTGTTTTCCAGCTATAATCAGAGCTCTCCAGCTAGGGGCCTTTTTTCAGACTTCAGTCAGAATGAGGCAAAGATAACAAAGCGGCAGGTGGGGGGGACCCAGTTTCTCTCCCCTTAGGACTCCCCTCCACACCCCGCAACACACCGGACTCCCCAGCCAACTCCGCCACAGTCACCTCAGCCCGGTTCTGCTCCAAAAAGTCAAAAGCAAAGCTCTCAGCTGCATTACCATAGGGAGCCCCCAGCACACCCAGACCCAGAAGTCACTGGTAGTGAGAGCAATGACAAGTGCTGTCACTTTATTGGCAATTTATTCCACACTGTGCTTTGTGCTACAAGCTCTGCTGAAATACTCACCTCAACCTTTACTCACTCCCTTTCTACCATCAGGACTGTAGCTGTAGTCACACACCATCTGTGCCGGAAATCAGCTCACCTTTCAAAGAAAATATCTAAACCCTAAGCAATATAATATGCATTGGAAGAGGACTCTGTAGTTCAGTTAACTTTTTTCTAATGAGCATCAAAATCATCATGAACATGAAAACTGCACATCTAAAATCACCTTGCAAAGCCCACTTTAGGGAAAACTGATCCGATCTAATTCTAGTTATTATAAGAAGAAAGTATTATAAGAAGTAAGAAAGAAGAAAGTATTATAATCTCCTAAGAAGAAAGTATTATAATCTCCTAAGGAGAAAGTATTATAATCTCCTAAGGAGAAAGCATTATAATCTCCTAAGGAGAAAGCATTATAATCTCCTAAGGAGAAAGCATTATAATCTCCTAAGGAGAAAGCATTATAATCTCCTAAGGAGAAAGCATTATAATCTCCTAAGGAGAAAGTATTATAATCTCCTAAGAAGAAACTATTATAATCTCCGTTTAACAGATAAAGAGACTGAAGGCCAGTGGGGACTTGCATAGCAACTCCTCCCTGGGTCTCCACCTCTTTTTCTGTCAGGAGCTGGAGACCCTACCAAGACCCCTTCCAACCTTTCCAGTGGGAAAACAAGATTTCTAAATTCTTGTTAAACAACAAAATTCAAGCAGGTACATTTGAAGATCTCATTGGCTTTATTCAATGGCTTATGAACAGGGCAGCATCTCTTCTAGCAACCTGGAGGGTTCTCCCAGGGTTGCACAAAACAGAAGGTTTTTAAGGAAGAAGGGTGGGGCAAGGGAGCTATTAGCAAAAGAAAAGAAAGGATTATTTTTAGGCCAGGGCATCTTCTTTGGGTGGAGAAGGAAAGGCAAGGGCAAGGGTTTTATCATGCAGATGGCTCTTCTTCCTTTGGAAGGTAGAGGGGGCCCAGGGGATTACCTCATTGGTGCTACTAAGAAAATTCCAAACTGGTTGGTTAAGATTACATTTCTGGTGAAGGCTGAAACTGCAATTTGGTCAGGTATTAAATCTAAGTTTGGTATCATGGCTTTAACACAAGTGATACCATTTGGGGCCTGTGGTTTTTCTCTTTAACAGTCTGCCCTGTTGGACTCTGCCCCTGTCCTTTTCCTACTGAACTTCCCGTTGTTCTTCAACTTTGCATCTTCCTGGCCTGAGGGCTCAATTTAGTTGCTCACGTGGCTCAACTTTTAAAGTCATTTCTTTTTTTTAAAGGATTTTCTTATTTATTTATTTATTTATTTATTTTTGGCTGTGTTGGGTCTTCGGTTCGTGCGAGGGCTTTCTCCAGCTGCGGCAAGCGGGGGCCACTCTTCATCGCGGTGCGGGGACCGCTCTTCATCGCGGTGCGCGGGCCTCTCTCCATCGCGGCCCCTCCCGTCGCGGGGCACAGGCTCCAGACGCGCAGGCTCAGCAACCGTGGCTCACGGGCCCAGCCGCTCCGCGGCATGTGGGATCCTCCCAGACCAGGGCTCGAACCCGCGTCCCCTGCATTAGCAGGCAGACTCTCAACCACTGCGCCACCAGGGAAGCCCCTAAAGTCATTTCTTTTGCAAAGCTCCCCTGGATCCCCATGTTAGGAACTTTTTGGAGATCCCAGGATACCCTACCTAACCCGATGGTGGCAGAAATGATGGAGACGTTGAGTGGGCTGGGCTTGATGGGCTACTGTCAGAAAATAGCTCTATTTTTTACTCCTGTCACTAATATTCAGTGCCACTATGTCTTCTCTCTCTTCCTCACCCAAAGGACTGTATATCCTCAGGCAGATTCCTTATCTTTTTATTCCTTCTCAAGCCTCATTTTCAGGTATTAAAATGTTTAGTCCAAACTAAATCAAAACTTAAATCCAGCTTAGAGTTGCTCCTCTTCCCCAGCCCTGCCTTACCCAAGGCATGTGTTGTGTTTTTTCTACACTTTTTTCTACACGTCAGTCTGTGTTTTTCTTCATAGCCCTTATTTACTAATCCAGATATTTACTGAGCACCTACTCGGTGCTAGATACTTTACAGAGTTCTTGAAATAAATCAATGAACAAAACACAGCAAAGAGCTCTGTCTTCATGTAGCTTAGATTCTAAAGGAAAGAGACAGATAAAAAATAATGTGTAAGTAAATTCTATAATATAATAGAAAGCAATGAGTATTAAGGAAAAAATAGTACAGCGTAAATGTGGGGAGGGAGAACCAGTGGATGGAAATTTGAAGTAGGTGGTCAAGGTAACAAAGAAGGTGACAAAAATCTTTGGCAAAGATTTGAAGGAGGAAGGGGGTTATCCACAGATACCAGAGAAAAGTAGTCTGAGAAGAAACAGCAAATGCAAAGGTCCTGAGGCAGAACGTGCCTTCAAGGAACAGGAGGTCAATGGGGCTCTTTCGCAGTGAGTGGTAAATGGACAGAACATAAAGCCAGAGGATGGGAGCGTGTATGAAGACCATGTGGGGCCTTGGATGGTGTGGTAAACACTTTGACATTTCTTTTGCATGAAATTGGGATTCACTGGTAAGTGCTGAGTAGAGGTGTGACCTATCTGACCTCTGACCTATCCTTAACAGTATCTAAAATGAACTTAACCATTTTACATGTTATTAGCTGTCTCACCTCTGCACTGGGAAGGAGCTGTGTTGGTTACCTCTGTGTCCATCTGAGAGCAGCAGTCAATAAATATTTGTTGACTAATTGACAGGGACAGATATTTCCAGGGAAGACAGTGTTCCATGGCTTATCATGGGGAACTTGGCTCCAGAACATCTAAACCAGATTATCAGGTGGGTCCTTTTGCCTCCATTTCTAGGAGGACAAATGACTTTTTCTTAGGTTCCCTTCCATTCGTGGGACCCTAACTACTGTTTCCAGGATCAGGACCCTCATTCTTCAAATCTGCTGCATCCACGTGATCTGCAAGAAGGTTAATGACCCCAGGCCCCCTGCCCAGGCTGCTGTGTGAATTTAAGTCCAAAGACTCCCCTTCAAGTCTCTCCCATTGTGATCTACTAAGTGCTTACTATGTGCTATGCATTTGGTTTATTTTTTAACTATTAAAACTTTTAAGTAAATAAAAATTCAACTTTGAATAAGTTTTAAAAACTAAAAGGACACTTTGACCTGTTTCAAAGTCAAACTAGCTCCCCTCTCCAGAAGCAGCTGAGGTTAGCAATTTCTGATACTAGAAGTGTTGTAAACATGTTCATGTGCTGGATGCTTGATGTGCATTATCAAGTTCAATCCTCACACGTCTAAGAGGTATTTTAGAATTATCCCCCATTTTCAGATGAGAAGACTGAGGCTTGAGGTGTGGCAAGGATAACATAACTTCTTCAAGAGCACACAATTCAGTAATAGAGGAGGCCAAATTCAAATCTAGACAAACTTCAGGCCCCCGATACTTAACCATGAATCCTACTGAATAGTCATGAATGAAGAGGTTGCCAACCACTGGAGCTGAAGAACCAGAGGGTATTTGTACACAGAAGAGGGGGTGACTGGTACAGAAGAAAGCACAAATCCAATCTCAGGTAGAGAGGCATTTAAGGCACTCAGAGCAGCAGTGAGGAGGAATGGATGGGACAAGGTGAAATCCCTCCTCAACCCACGGAAGTAAATGAGGCAGAGGTGAGAGGCCTTGATGTCTCTGATAGACACCCAAGACGGAGTGGGGAGCCTTTAAAAGGAGAGAAGGCAACAGGAGAAATAGCTGACCATTTCAGGACTCCTGGTAGACCCAGAGAGAGCCTGAGATTCTCAGGAGACTCCAAGAACTGACAATGAGGTAATTCTTATGTCTTGCCACCAAATTCCTTCAGAAAGCCTCATCTCCCTTTCCAAGCATTTTCAACTATTTATTAAACAGAGCCTTAGCAGGGACAGCAACTCAGGTGTCTTATTCTTCAAGATCTAGGTCTCCACTCTAGGTATTCTCCTACTCTTTGTGGCAAATAGGTCAAAATAAAGGCAGTGACTGGAAAGAAGGGAAGGACTTGTACAGCTGTCCTCATGGTCTTGGTTCTCTGAAGCCTCTCTGTCAGTAAGTAGTGAGAGGGCACAGAGCAGTGACAGCAAGAGGGATTTAGGACAGACATTGGGGAGAACTTCCTGGAAGAGAATTGAGTCTCATGACTGTGTGATTTTGAGACATTCAGAAATACCTTTTGCAGGGGTATTTAAGAAAGGATGGATACCTTTAGGACTGGAGGGGCTCGGTGGTGAAATTCTATGAATTTCTCCAGAAAGGGTCCGGAATTCTTCCCAGGACAAAGCTGCTGCTCTACATAAACAGGTTTTTCAAGCGTATTATTTCTAGGGTTGCCCAGAGAAAAGCCAATTGCTTCGGGTATCCTCTCCAGATATATCTCTTCTCTTCTCTCGCCAGACCCTGGACCCTGGCTTCTAGGATCTTTAAGCCCTTCTGGCTTCCCTAGATGTCCCCTAATGTGGGTCTCTGTCACTCGTGCCCTCAGCAGTTAGTCACTGCCAGGTAACCGGCACCCTCGTCTTGCCCTTGGCTTGTGAGCCTCCAACAGAGATATCTGTTTTCAGGGAGCCCCCATTCCTGCCTGTCATGGGGCTCTTTTAGCAGATGTATGGCTGGTGGCCAGCACATCGAAGGAATAACTCTCTAAGGCTGGGCACGGGGTGCAGGGGAGCAGGAGGGGAAGCACTGTGGCATCAGGGGTCCTTTCCCCATCTGCGAGGATACAGGAGCCAAGGTGGCCTGAGATACTTTTCCTTTGGTGGGTGTGCCTGGAACACAGTGTGTCTCAGCAGCTTAGAGCCCTCTGATTTCCAGCTCTAATCTTGGCGCCTGAGGATCCACTGTAAGTCAGCAGCCCGGGCATGAGCCACCCTTCCGGAGGCTAGGGTTCCAGGCCTGGGCCTGAGACTGATTTTCTGTGTGGCCTTAAGCAAGTTACTGTTCCACTCTGAGTTTTTATATTATCCACTCAATGATCTGGAAAGGGTTTTGTTTTTCTGACCCTGTGACTCAAAAAGAGCTGCGTAAGAGGTAACATTCACCGAGATGGGCAAGGGGGCAGGCGGAGTGGGATGCTTCACCGAGGGGGAGAAGATCAGGTGCTCAGCTCTGGGCAAAGCATGTTAGACATCTGAGGGAAGAGGCCAAGCTGGTTAGGGTGCAGGAGAGAGATCCAGGCTGGAGACACATATATGGTCATCGGCAAGGCAGCCGGGGTTCAAGCTACGATACTGGATGAGATCATGTACGGAGTGAGTGTGAATAAAGGAAATGAGGAGGAATCATTAAAAGAGACTGAGAGTAAGAGGGAAATCAGGTGGGGGAAAGGGCTAAAGGAAGTGAGAGGACAGGATGTACATCAAGCCAATATGAGCTCTGCTTCTCCCTTCCTGGTCGGAGCATGAACCTGCTGTCAGTCTTGTACATAAATCTCCTTTTGGCCCCCTGGGTTGGAAGAACAGTTCCTGCTGGCCCCAAGGCTGTAGGGCTGTGCGATCCACAAACACAGCTAGGAAGACTGATGTTACCCCAAGTTAGGCTTGGCGATTGTCCACAGTTAATGATTAGCTGTGCCTTCTTTGAAGGTTGCAGGGATCCTGGAGCTATCCGCTTGATTAGCTGTGCCCTCCTCCAAGGCTGCAGGGGTTCTGGCACTGTCTGCTCAGGAGGGAGTAGACCAAGAGATCTCCAGAGAGACCTCCTGAAAAGACTTGGCAGGTGAGCACATTGTTAGGAATGGGCAGACGGAGTCATGCCTCACGATGGCACTAACCAATCTTTAGAAGTCAGGGCTAGCAAGGAGAGTGACAGTCCACAGGGAAAGGAAGTCTGCCGTCTCCAGGGGCCGAGGCAGGTCTTCCAGGTCTTAGTGAGGAGGCAGCAATGGGCAAAGGAAAAAGGAGTGTTTAGCACAGCAAAAGGGAGGGACTGGGGTGGCTGGGAGAAGAGCGGTCAAAGTGGGATGGGAGTTGGGTGGTGGTCAGGGAAGGAAGCCTCTCAGAGGAGGTGAGGCCAGAAGAATGAGAAAGAGCCAGCCACAGAGGAGAGAGAGATCAGCAGGTAGGAAGGCAATAAATATTCCTGCGTAGGAGCTGGTAAGGAAATCTTCATCCCTTATCCTTTTAGAAAATAGGAGAGGAATCCCAAGTGTCAGAGACCTTAAGCATTCTGACTGCTGCTGCCCAAACAACAGGGAATGAGAATCTGGCCAGTTGGTGGGACTCCTGGCTGGATTCCTTGAGTCAAAGGTCATTAGACTTAAATTCTGCAACTCCCATCAGGGCGCACATGTTGGAACTCAGAGACCAGTAGCCTTTGAACTACTTTCCCTGGAACCAATGCAGAGATAGAAATGATAATCACAACAGTTATAATTTCTAAAGTGATACTGTATGTTAGGTCCTGTGTGCTAAATGCATAGTATTCTCAGTGGAAGGAAATAGATGCTACTTGTATTAGTCAACGTTTGCGATAATAACAAGCATCCCGAACATCTCAGGTGCTCATAACCACAGATATTTTTCCCATGAGTCTGGGGATTACCTGTGGCTGTGCTGGGCTCAGCTCTGCTCCACGTGTGTTCTGGAACCCAGGCTGGAGGTAGGCCCATCTGGGGGACATGCTACTCTCGTGGCAGAGGGCAGAAATGCAAGAGTCTCTGACCAACCACACAATCACACCCACTCCTATCTCACTGACCAAAGCATCTCCTACGGACAAGCCAAAGTCAATGAGAGGCACAAATACACTCTTCTTCAGAACGCACTGGGCAAGTCATGTGAAAATGAATGAGGACATACATATAATTCTACCTCAGGGAGTTGTTGGTAACAACAATTCAGTCTACCACACCCCTGTGTTTGAAGCACAAAAGGATTTATTACGTGGAATTGGATGTTCACGAAACCGTCAGAGGAGTTAGAGAAATAGGATCTAGAGCAGGTGTTGTGCTTTTGGAGAAAGGCACATCGGAAGGCGACTGAGACGGGTGCTGGCTGCCAATTCGCCCCTAACCACGACAAACTGATTTCTGGAAGAACCCTGTAAAGTTGAGATGAATCTCCTGAAGCAACTGATGACTGTACAGAAAGACTCACCTCTGTTTTTTCTTTCCTTCACAGGTTTGAACGTGCATTGGCTGCAGAAACTCCAGGGGCTTTGCATCCTATGGGGGAACCCAGATATCCAGTCGCACTGTCCACATTCATACCAGGCAACTGGCATCGCTGCCACGGGGCCACCAGGAAATTCCTGCCAAATTTAACTTTGCTAGTGATGTGATAAATCACTGGGCTGGCATGGAGAAGGTAATGGGGCAGAGAAGAGGCACAGAGTTGGAAAGTTTGGCTGAGTTCACTAATTCATCCATTCTTTCAATAAATATGTATTGAGCAATTGTTATGTGTCAGGCACTGTGCTGTGAACGAGATGTTTATCTTCCGTGGAGGCAGCATAGGGTAGAAGCAAGAGAACGTGGGCTTGGCAGAAAGAAGGGCCCAGGGGCTTCCCTGGTGACGCAGTGGTTGAGAATCTGCCTGCTAATACAGGGGACACAGGTTCGAACCCTGGTCTGGGAAGATCTCACATGCCACGGAGCAACTAAGCCCGTGAGCCACAACTACTGAGCCTGCGTGTCTGGAGCCTGTGCTCCGCAACAAGAGAGGCCACGATAGTGAGAGGCCCGCGCACCGCGATGAAGAGCGGCCCCCGCTTGCTGCAACTAGAGAAAGCCCTTGCACAGAAACGAAGACCCAACACAGCCAAAAATAATAAAATAAATAAATAAATAAATAAATAATAATTAAGGTTGTGAATATGCAAATTTGTGTTAAACTAAATTGTAACATTTAAAAAAAAAAAAAAAGAAGAAGAAGGGCCCAGGAGGCTAGTGGAGCAATCTGAGAATCCCCCCAGGCAGCTGATACACAGTTGGCCTGCAAATACTGCACATGTTCTGTTGTCACCTCCCACGGTGAAACAAGGACTAGTGGGTTGGGGTCATAGAGGCGGTAGATTTGGGTTTAATGAAAGAAAATCAGCATTCTCTTATTAAACCAGCACCAACCAAAGACTGAGTCAGTCTTCTCAGAAAGCTGTGTGTCCTTGTCATTAGGGGTATGCAAGTAGGATGACTGCTAGGCAGGGATTGTCAAAAAGACTCCAACCTGAGACATCAGAGAAAGAGAGTGATGTGGGAATTCCTAAACCAGGAATGTGCTGAGGAAGCCATGCTCAGCCCCCTTTGTCTCCTAGTGGGATAGTGGACTCTGAGAGGGGTGAGGGGAGTCCCAGAGTTACCCACCTACCAAGAGGCATTGGTAAGAAATAGGGACAAGGGGTGTTCAGCATCTGAGAATGGGCACTCTGCCTAGAGAAAAGACTGACTATACACCCTGCCTTTCTTAGCCTCTCATTAAGATTCCATTTGAAGAATTATCTTTCTCCAGTAACCCTTTTCTGCCCCCAAGAGCTGTTTTATGACAGAAAGCTTATTGCCCCTGAACTATATATAGCAACATTCTCCCAAGGGCAGCCCTTCCCCCTCCCTAAAGTACCATCCCCCTGCTCTATGCCATTGACCTCCTTTAGAGCCATGCAAGATGCTTCACGCTGAGATTTCACCATAAGCTGGAAGCAGTCCTATCTTCAGATCTTGGAATATTAAAAATAGGTGATCCTTGAATCCAACTGCCTCACTATATGGGTGAGGATGGTAAAGTCAGAGATTACAAGACTCATTCAAGTCCACTACAGTGAACAATGGGCAGGGAAGACCTCAAACACATACCTTCTGACACCAAGATGATTAAATAATAAAGTAAATAATAAATCCAATAGTAATAGTTGCTGCCATTTATTGCAAGTGTACCACATGGTAAGCACTCTCCTAAAGCAGTTCACATACATTAAACTCATTTAATCCTTCCAATTACCCCATGAAGTCCTTGGAGCCAAATTACTTGAGTTTAAAACCCTGTTCCACTAATTACTGTGTGATCTTAAGCAAGTTATTGATCTCTCATGCCTCAGTTTCCTCACCTGTAAAATGTGTATTATAATATCTCATAGCATTATCATGGATATCTAAAGGCATTAATATTTGTGAAACACTAAGAACAGTGGTACATAAGTGTGTAAAATGAAAGAACTGTAGATTGAAAATATCATTCCCATTATACAGATGAGGAAAACTGAGCCTCAGAGATGAAGGCACAGCTACACTGTGCACTTCTCCAAGCATTTCCTGTCCATTGTCCCACTCTATTCTCACATGCCAGTGAAGTAGTTAAGGCATAAGATTCTCCCCATTCAACAAAAGAGGAGGCATCCTCAGAGGAGTTAACAGATTGACCCAAAGCCACAGAGTTAATGTCAGCAGGGGCTGCATAGTTGTCAGGAGAAAAAGTCAGGCTGGAGGTCAAGAGACTTGGCTTCTGGTCTCAGCTCTGCCATCTGTAATGGCTGTGTGACCTTGGACTTACCTCTTGATCTTTCAGATCTTCAATACCCCTATCTTCCAAATGTAGGAGCTAGGCTACGAATTCCCTATGCCACCTTTTAACCCAGTGACCAAACATTCAATCTGGAGCTCACACCCCTACCCTTGAACAAGATATAAAGATGCTCTATCAAGGGGTAAATCTCAATCCTTCTCACTGCTCATAAACAAGTGCCTCAGCTGAACAGAGGGGTTCAGCCATTATAGAAATATGCACCTTGACTCAGGCCCTGGTGGCTTGCTGGTGTATCTCTAGAACTTTCAAATCTAACAATCTAGACCCAAGAAAAATGTCTAATAAATCTTGGTGCCCGTGAGTGTTTTTGTGGAGCGGAGCAGGGGTTAGGCTGATGATTGAAGGGAAGGTAGAATCAGTTGGGGAAAAGGCCCTAGAGCATGGGTGAATGAATTCATCAATATTATCCATCAGACTGGACCCAGGCGGGTAGGTGAGAGACCCTGGGTAAAATAAAATAAAAGGGGAAGTTCCAGTTCCACCTGGGGGCTGAAGTTGGTGAGTTCAGGGCAGACCCACCATGTGTAGTAGTTCAAATTGTAAAATGAACAGTCTGCACATCTGGTCATGGCAGATTCCATATTCATGGAACCGTCAGGTGATATCGTAAACTCCAATGGGTAAGCTTGGTGTCTGGGCTGGAAAGGGTAATCTGGTCCTTTATTCTGTCTGATTCTAGACTTTTGGGCTGAGCTAGAGGTTGAGTGTCCAGTTTTCTCTGAAGGACAGGTTCTTCTACAGGTACCGGATTGGGCCCTCAGAAGTGGAGAAGGCACTGATGGAGCACCCGCTGTGGCTGAGACAGCTGTAGTAAGAAGCCCGGATCCCATCCGAGGAGAGGTGATGGGGAAGCTGTAGCCTGGGGGTGTGCAGATGGTAGTTAAGAGTATGGACTCTGGGGTGGACAGTCTGCGTCCAAATCTTAGCCCTGCTGCTTACTAGCTGTGTGTCCTTGGGCAAGCAAGCTACTTAGCCTCTCTGCCTCAGTTTAACCATATGTAAGATGAAGTGTTTTTGTGAGGATTAAATGTGTTAATATTTGTAAAGTGCTTGAAACAAAGCCTGGCATGTAGCAAGCACCATATAAAGTTTACTGTTTGGGGGCTTCAGGGATTCTATCCTGTAGTTTGGCATTTGAATCAGAATCTGACCTGACCAGAACAGAGGAGGAATTTGAGCCAAGAGACAGAGCCTTCGAGGCATGGGGTTTATAGTGAAAGTAGGGGAAGAAGAAAGACCCCTATAATGCCAAGATTAGAGAAATAGGCCCAGATAACGTCTAAAGGAGCTTGGTGTATGTGAAGGAAAAGGTTAAGGTAGAGAGATGTGGGTCGATGTCCAGGTATATTTCTGCAGGGTGAAAATTGATAATATCATACCTCTGGCATGTGTGGGAAATATCATAGGCTCCACTAGGCAAATGGGGTCCAACCCTGGGTGCCAAGAACTGAGTTAAGCCATGCTATATATGATTTCTTTTTATTTCCCATTAATTAAGTATGACAATTGGATCTCTATTTTATAGGTGGGCAAACTAGTTTGGAGAGGTTAAACAAATCATTTAGGTTTATTGTCCCCAGTCTATTTTCCTCTCTTCTCTTATAACCATTTCCCCCCCATCATTCTCTATTGTCCCTGGGATATGAGGTGATCCTGGTCTCAATCTACAGTCCTACCTGCTCAACTAGTAGACAACTTGAGAAAGAGTTGGAACTTTGGCCATGCTTGTCCCCAGTTCCTCCCTTTCCCTTGCACCAGATATCTGGAGGTGCCAGTGAGGGGATATAAAGGTGGTGGCTGTGATGGTAGTCTTGGCACCGATTTCCCATTATCCCAGGAGACAGCGATGCACTCTGATCATTCTCTCTTGGCCCTCATCCTTGCTGTAGGTAGTCAAGGCATTTGTGGCCCTGGCTCCACAGTTTCTGTCCCATGACCTGGACGAGCTCACCAAGGAGCTGCAGCAGCATGTGAAGTCAGTGACAGCCCCATACAAGTACCCAAGGAAGGTAAGGCCTCTGCATCTCTGGAATCCCATGCTCCCCCTTACTTAGGGAAGGAAAGATGTTTCTCCTCTTGTATTTCTATTTTTCAGGCTGAGGACAAAGACTTTAAAGTTCTGCCTGATTATGACCAAGAAAGTCCAAAAAGACAATCCAGTAACTGTCTAGATGTCTGAAAATTGGCCTTTAATTCACTCTGAATTGAAAGTCATATTCTCCCATGGGAACAAGTTCTAGCCAATACCTGGCCTATATTCCCACTCTTGGTATTGAGGTCTTGCTATATTATTCAGGATTCTCTCAGTTGCATGTGACAGAAATTCGACGTGAAGTGTATTGCTCACACAACTGAAAAGTCCAAGGTTGGGGAAGCTTTCTTGTGGCTGATACCAGTCATTCAAATGATGTGATCAGGGATGTCTTTTTCATCTCTTGACTCTCCTTCTTTCTGTATTGGCTTCATTTCTTAAAATGCTATCCCTTTGAGATAGCCCCCAGCAGATCCAAACAGTTTCATCAGCTTAGATAATCCTGGTAGAAAAAAAAGCATCTTTTCCCTCAAAGGCACCAGCAAAACTCTTCAACTTGATTCTCATTGGACCACTTGAGGTCAGGTGCCCATGATTAAACCAATCCCGGTGACCAGGTGAATGGACACTCTGATTGGCCAGTTCTGAGTCACGTGATCAACCCTGGAGAGAGTGCAGGAAAGATGGGAGAGAGAGCTGCCCTACACCCATGACATGAACTGAGGAAGGGGTGTCTCCCCACAGTAAAAAGGAACTGCTCTTACTGGAAAAGGTAAATAGCATAGAATACACTCTACCCGTATTCAGCTGTTTTTACTCTGGGGCAGGGCACTAAGGCATGGAGGTTGATGCAGAAGGGGAATCCCAGTTTTTGGAGGTGGGTATAAAATAGAACCTTGCTCCAGGGAAAGAAAAAATTATTTTTGTGTCTGGGGTAGAAAGTGAGAGCAACCACGTTACGCCTAACACCCCTCAGATTCTTATGTAACCCAGATTCTCACTGATGCTTTGTCAGCACAGGCTAATTATCATAGGTGGGTTTTCTGAGAAGCAAACTCTGGGAAGGAAATTAACATGCAAAGGTTTATTAGGGAGTGCTTTGGGATCAACACCTGGGGAAGGAAATAGAAGGGAAGGGAGAGAAAGGTGTTTACCCAAAACAAATAGACTGTCAGTTATTCCTCCATCAAAAATGGGTTTATTTGAGATCAGCAAAGGATTGCAATTCGGGGTCTGCAACCATGGCAAGCCATATGCAAGTTCAGCCTTCAGGATTTGTGAAAAACTCTTAATAAAACCCTGAGGCATTACTGTCCAGGTAAGTTGTTTTTCTTCCTAGGTAAGGCAAAAGGTATTGGCTAGTTCATCAACTAGAATACTAAAGAATCAACTGCATAAATAGTAAAGAATTTGCTTCCAGTGGGAATGGATATTAGTGGTAATGAGGGTTAGGAACAGCAGGGTATTGAGGGATAACAATGTTGTTTATTGTTCGGAGGTCCTGGATAGGTCCTGGGAGAGGAGAACTCTTTTGAAGAGGAGAAAAGGAAGTTGGCAGGGCTATAGTAAACAAAGCATCCAGGGGAGGAGCTGAGAGTTCAAAGTATAGTGTCCTTTCATTGGCTGAGTTGTGGAAGTCTCTCATTGGCTGAGCTCAATGGCAAGAAGAGGAAGTCCTTTTTCTTCCCATTGGGCTCTGCTCTTGTCATAGGGCATGAGAGCTTCCCCTTCTGGTCTTCCAGCTCTATTTCAATTGAGGTTTTTATTTATTAAGCCCATATGATACCAAGATCATAGATATTGAGGATCGTTTGAAATGTTATGTCATCATCAAAGGTTTGGTGAACAATCTTCCACCAGGCCTGGTCCAGTTATCTTGGGAAAGTTTTCTCATCAGATGTCATTTGATTCAATTCCAGGAAATCTTTACTTTCAGGCCCTCAGATGGGCACATCCAGTTAGGGTTTGGTGCTTTCTTTAGTTGAATCCATGAATCCAAGAGTCTAGTTACTGGAGTTTGGCAGCACAGGGTCGGTTGGCAGTACCTGAAAGGAGCCTTTCAAGTGAGGTTGAAGAGAATCTTTTTCTGGATGTGTCTTTTTCAATAGACAAAATCTCCAGACTGCAAGGTGTGATGCTCAACATCCTCATTTCCTGAGTTCACTGTGAAATGATTGCTCTACCAAAAAGTGGTTATTTTTAATAGAAGCACTTAGGTCTTTGCAATGTTGGAGTAGCGCTCCTTTTATTAGTTGTCGGTCAAAAGAGGCAGGTGCATTTGGTGGCCTGTGACTATCTCAAAGGGTGAGAGCTTGTGAGTTCCAAAAGGAGTGGATTTAAGATTTAGAAGGACCAACAGCAATGCTTTTGGCCAAGGTATTTGGAAGGCCTCTACAAATTTTGCCAGCTGATTCTTAATAATGCTGTTAGTGTGTTTGAGTAAACCAGAAGTTTGAGGATGGTAAGCACAGTGAAAGTGTTGTAAAACTGGCCAAAGAGTGCGGACTTGTTCAAGTACCTGGCCAGTAAAATGGGTTCTTCAATCACTGTGATGTTCCGGAGGTGTTCCCCAGGTAGGATAATCTTTTCCTATTATATCAGCCACAGAAGAGGCAGTAGCCTGTCTGCAAGAAAAGGCTTCAGTAGAGTGTGAAATATACAGCCCATGATGAAAACATACTTATATCCATTAGATGGATTCAGTTGTATGAAATCCATTTGCCAGACCTCAAATGAAACTTTAGGCAGTTTAAAATGTCCAGGAGCAATATGAACAGGCTTTCCTGGGTTGTACTTCAGACAAGAGGGACAAGTGAGGTAGGCTTTTTTTTTTTTTCTTCAGCCTTGTTAATGTTTCCCCATCAATATTGATTCATGAAAGCTACTGTTTTGTTAGTAGACCAATGGTTTAATACATGTACAGTGGTGAGGAGTAGGAATTTCAGAGTCTCTGGTAGGACTGGGTTGTTATTTGGTCCAAACCAGAGCTTTCTCTTTTTATCAAACCAACAATTCTTGACATTTCAATCTTGTTTTCCTTTTATGAGGCCAATTATTTGGTTTCTGTAGCCAGTTTTTCTAAATTATCATTTGGGGAAATATCCCTTTGGACCATGACAGAGGTTTGGCTGCTGTTGGTCCCTTTAAGGGCAACATTTCTTGCAGAAATATCCACAAAGTGATTTCCTCTTGCTTCCAGAGAGTCAAGTTTAGAATGCCCCCAGAATCTTAATAATAGCTAAAGCAACAGGCAAAAGTATTGCATTCAGTAATTCCTGAACATAGGGGCCATTTTTAATTTTATTTCTGGTGGAAGTAAGGAAGCCACATTACTTCCACAATATTCCAAAATCATGAGCTATGGAGTAGCATATCTACTATCAGTATAAATATTGACAGTTTTGCCCTTGGCTGAAGTACATGCTCTTGTAAGAACATATAATTTAGCCTGTGATCAGAAGTAGCCATAGGTAAAGATGCTGCTTCAACAACATCAAAAGGAGTTGTAATAGCGTACCTAGCACAATGTTTGCCATCACCACCTTTTAAATAAAAACCACCAGTGAACCATGAGAAGTCAACGTTACCCACTAGAGTTTCCTGTAGATCACCATGAAGAGTCAGGAGGTGGTTCACCAGTGTTAAGCAGTCATGAAGGACATCCCTGGTGACGGAGGGGAGAAGACTAGCTGGATTAAAGCCACTACAGTGTAAGAGAGTTATGAGAGGAGCAGTTAACAAAAGGACTTCATAGGAGGTGAGGTGGCCGACTGAGAAATGTTGGATATGATGGAAATTCAGGAGAGCTTCTACTGCATGAGGTACAAAAATGGTTAAAGGGAATCTCACAGTGATTTTCATGGTGGCCTTAATCAAAAGGGCAGTGGCCATAACAGCACTAAGGCAAGGGGGTTATCCCCATGCCACAGGGTCAAGTTGCTGGCTATAATACCCTATAGGTTGATGATGGTCTCCATGTTTTTGAGTGAGTACCTCAAGGGCATTCCCTTCCTTTTCATATACAAAAGGGAAAAAGGGACTCTGATAATTGGATTGCCCAAGGGCAGATGAGTTCATCAAATGCTCCTTTAAGGCTTCGAAGGCTATGCCATCTTGTTCTTTCCATAAAATTGGGCCAGGTTTGTTATTCTTTAGTAAAACATACAGAGACTTGGTCATAAGAGAGAAATTTGGAATCCAATTTCAGCAATAACTAACTAGCCTGAGAAAACCTCACGGTTGGCACTTAGTTTTAGGTTTTGGGAAACTTAGGACACTGTGAAGTCTATCTGGATCTAAGTGTAGCCTTTGCTCTAAGTATCAAACACAAATCTGGGTGGACTGCAAATTTCACTTGGCAACCTTAAGTCCCTTTAAGGCTAGAAGGTTTAGCAAGTGGATGCTGTCTTCCTCTGAAGAGACTGGAGAAGGCGAGCAAAGAAGCGAACCATCCACATATTGCAGCAAAGCAGAACCTCTAGGGAACTTGATATCATCCAGATCAGCCTTCAGGATTTGTGACAAACTCTTAATAAAACCCTGAGGCATTACTGTCCAGGTAAGTTGTTTTTCTTCCTAGGTAAGGCAAAAGGTATTGGCTAGTTCATCAACTAGAATACTAAAGAATCAACTGCATAAATAGTAAAGAATTTGCTTCCAGTGGGAATGGATATTAGTGGTAATGAGGGTTAGGAACAGCAGGGTATTGAGGGATAACAATGTTGTTTATTGTTCGGAGGTCCTGGATAGATCTCTGCCCTCAGCCTTTAGGTTTTCTCACTGGTAAAATAGAAGTTTTAGAATGGAAGTATACAGGGGCTAATACAAGGGATAATGAGGCTTTGAGCCTTGTAATCTTCTGTTATGGACTTTTTATGCCTTGAAGAGCTTCTTTACTTTTGGATATTGATTAATTCTGGGAAGAGGTTTTGAGGGGTCTATTTGCATCTTGATGGGAGGTACCTTGTGCATTTTGCCAATATCAGGTGGAGATTTTTCTCGTCAGGAGGTTGGTAGCCAATCCAATAGGGACAGATGATCAGTATTTCCAGAATCAGCTCTAGTACCATCAGAGACAGAGCAAATAAAGGATATCAAAAGATCATTTAATCCACATGGTTGGCTGCTTTGATGACTACGGTCAAATTCTAGAATTATTTTCCCCCTTTTTTGAGAAAGAAATTCTGACATGATACTTTTCTAAGAAGTACCAGCCTAATAAATGGGTAGGGGCAGAGGAACTAAGTAGGAAAGGGTATGTATCTCTCGAAGGGCCTAAACGAAAGGGAATGGGTTCAGAGACAGGAATCTCTTGAGGTTCATTAGAGATCCCCACTATCTGATCTGTTTTAGTACTCCGAGACAGGGGCTGCTTTATAGTAGTGCAGCTGAGCATTGAGAGAGTGGCTCCTGTGTCAGTTAGGACTGGCAGTAATTCATCCCAAATCTGCAGAAATGTTTCTCCAAGCTGATTAAGAGGGAGGAATGGGAAGAGCCCTGAGCCTCATCATTGAGAATTGAAAGAATGTTGGAGGGCTGAAGGTGCCCGAAGCACTTAAATTTGTAATACTCTCTTTTACGATATTCTGGATCTTTGCGATAATAGCACAAACTAGGTGTTTTTTTGTTTGTTGGTTTTGGGTTTGGTTTTTTGTTTTGTTTTTTGGGTTTTTGTTTTTGTTTTTGTTTTGTTTTGTTTTTTTGGGTTTAGGGGCCTTCATTTGCTGGAGTTGAAGATTAAGAATTTTAGCAGTCTGTCACCTTTTAGGTGACGGAGTATGAGAAAGCTGGTTTGCCAGATTAACTAAATCTGGAGTGGACATAGTTTCCCATTCCATCCTGGTCCTTTTTAATGGAGTGAAATATCCTGGTTCAAACCACTAATAAACATAGAGCTAAAAGCTACCCCAAGTGGAATCAACATCTGCAGAAAGACCAGAATATTCTTTTAAAATGATCTGAAGTTGACTGTAATGGTCACGAAGAGATTTATCAGATTTTGGTGTGCAAGCCTGAATTTTGTTCCAATCAACAGGCTTCGGGAAAGCCCTAAGAATTGCCCGATCAAGCCTAATCACATAATAGGTTAGCAGATCATATAATGAGTTGGCAGGCTGGTCTCCTGGTTGTAATTCTAGAGACTTTTCAGGATTTTCCCAATTAACAGTTTTCATCCACTACTGAGCCTGGCCTTCACCGACAAGCTGATATAAACTGGAGAAACCAGGTTAAATTTGAGTGACTATATTAAATTCCTCAACAAATCTGTGAGGATCTTTGGTTGCTTTGGGAAAATCTTTGACTACGGCTCGCAGTTCAGGTTTAGTTCAGGGAATATAAGAAATTAAGGGCTTAGCTTCTGGATTCTCAGAAGGCCTGATTTTAAAGGGACAGATACTGATCGAGTCAGAGGGAAAGGGAGCGGGGAGAGTTTCAGAGAAAAAGGGAAGTTTGGTGAGAGAATTAGTAAGTGGGAACTGAGGATATAGAGGAGGTGTAGGTGGCATAGAAGGGAAGGAGGAAGATGGCACTGGAGATGGGGCCTTGAGCAGGAGGGACTGAGGTAGAGCCACAAGATTGCACCAGAGACAGAGCTTGAGACAAAGAAGCCAAGGAAGAAGAGCCGGAGGCTTCAAAGGCCATTTTATCTTTCTTTCTTTGTTTGCCTCAGTTAATTTTAAAATCTTATTTTGCAGAGAGGCAATGTGAGGCTCCTGATAACATTTGGATGTCTTAAAACACTAATTGAAATAGGTGTTCCATTCAGTTTTGGAAATTTTAGAGCTACGGTTGTTCAATTTGATTTTAAGAGAGGTAAGTTTGGGGTTTTCATAAGTTCCCCGTAATGACCATTGATGTTCTCAATTGTCTTTAGTTAAGTCAGTCCATGTAGTTAGAAATGAGCGTGAGTGAGGACTGTGGTTTTCAAACATAAAATATACCAGAGTCCCTGGTGGGGTACGGTCAAAATATTTAGATAACTGGGAATTCTATTTCCCAGAGGTTTTTCTCTAGAATAAAAGAATAATTTTCAAACAGCCTGAACAACTCAAACAACCTAAATTGCCTGCAGGCCTACTGCCAGCCAGTTCTGAGGGAATAGTTTGGTCCCAGAGGAGCTAGGCCAAAAGCAGCTCAGTGCAGTTCCAATAGGACAACCGCTATTTCAAAAGGAATTGGGTCAAAGGCTGAATCAGCACAATTCCAGTTAAATAACCCCTGTTCCCAAAGGAATAGGCTGAAGGCTAGTCAGTTCCAGAAGAAACAGCCCCTGTTCCAAAGAGAATCAGGCCAAAGGTTAGCGCAGTTCAGCTGGGACAGCCTGATTTTAATATCAGGCCAAAGTCTCAAATAAGTATCAATACTTGCATACAGAACAAGGCCTTAAGGAGAAAGGATGAAACCTTTAAATAGATCCTGAATAAAACCTGGATTTTGTCCACAGACTATAGTTTGCCAACACAAAGAGGGTAGAAGCGCAAACCCAGGAGAAAACTTACCCCCAAACTCCAGGGCAGAATGTGGAGATGCACTGTCACGTCGTCTCAGTGAGGGCTTCAGCCAACCCCATGAGGAATTCTGAAGCTAGGACAACCTTTCAGGGTTTCCTGGGGGAAAGCAAGGAGGAGGGTCTTTACGCTCATGTAGGTCCGGCATGGATGCAAGCTGCCCTGGGAAGGGGTGTAGCCCTGGGAGAGATATCCCTTCTTGGCTGCTGCACTCCCCAAAGGGGTTTGACAGTGGAAGAGTAAGTCTTTCATTTCTGCAGGGGGATCTGAGTCACACGTCAAAGAATCCACCACGCAGACTTTCAGCCTCAAACTGATAGTGAGGCATTACAGCACAGTCTCTGAAATCAGACTGTTACATTCAAAATTCACCTCCATCACTTACTTTCTCAACAGTTGCTCTGTGCCTCAATTTCCTTATCTGTAAATTGGGCTAATGGTGTTACTCCTTCACAGGTTGTTAAGAAGATGAGTTAATATTTGTAAGGCATAAGGCACTTAGAAGAGCGACCAGCACATAATAAACATTTCATAAGTATTTTAAAAGGAGACTAGAAATCCAATCATATTATGAATTTTGAATTGTAACTGAACATCTTGGAGTATCGAGTGGAGTGGTCCTATCACACAGTATAACACTATATTATTCAATAGGTGTGTCTCCTTTTACGAGTCTTTCCTCTAGAATGCCCTCAGCAGCAGGTCATTTCCACTTCCTCCCTCCTTCCAGTGACTACATCCTTCTGCTTCCTTCTTCATGATATGCAGAGTAGCTTTCTTCTTACCATTAAACCTGGATCTCCCCTGTGGCTTCCTTCTACCTTCTGCCTACACTACAGGGGCCAAACAGGAAATATTTTAGGTCATACTCTCTTTATTGCAACTCTGCCCTTGCAGTGTGAAAGCAGCCAGAGACAATTGTCAATGAATGGGTCTGGTTGTGTTTAAATAAAACTTCATTTACAAAAACAGAAGGAGGGCTGGATTTTGCCCACAGACTATAGTTTGCCAACTCCTGATCTACTCCATTGTGATTTTAACACACTCCTTTCTCAACAAAGTCAGTCTTACTTTATGGAAGATTCCCATATCAGCTGCTAAGAAGACAGTTTTTCTATATCAGTATCCTTATTGTTGTTGTTTGTGTTAAACCCAAGACCATCTACTCCTAGACCAAAGCCCTGACAAGCTGATCCATACGATGGGAAGCCTCAATGAATTGTCTTCATCATCCGTATCTTAGGATTCAGGAATATTTGAAATGGATGGGTCCTTGATATCAAACATTCCTTTTTACCAGTAAGAAAAGTGAAATTGGAGAGATTATATAGTTTTTCCAAGGACACACCAATAGGAAATGACTGAGATGGAATTCAAAACCAGGCTTTCTAACTCTTAGATGTCTATTCTCTCTAGTCTAGATTAATAACCACACCTAATATTTTTGAGTGTTTACCCTGTTGGAGAGGAAAAAATTTTCCTCTATCCTTCTAGGTTCTTCTGGCTGGTCTAAGTATTAAATCACTATGAGACAGATAAACAGGAGAAATCAAACAAAAGTTTAATCATGTATGCATGGGAGAGACCCAGGAAAACTGAGTAACTTGCCAAAATGGCCAAAGCCCTCACCTTAAATACCATCTTCAGCTGAAGGCAAAAGAGGATGTTGGGGGTAGTGGTTTGGGACCTCAAAAGGGAGTAAGGCAATTCACATGGAGATGGAAAAGCAAATGTTTGGTAAATAGCAAAAAATGTTTGCTGAGCTGTACAGAGACCATGGGTCGCAGGGTGGGCACTGATGTCTAGGCCCTGCTGAGTCCTCCCCAGCACACCTAGCCCATATTCTTTGCAGATATCTCTGGTGATCAGAGACTCTTTATCTAAATTCTTTTAAACAGTTAAGGGGTAAGTAACAAGAAAAACATCCTGAGTCTTCTGTTTCTTAAAAATAATCAGCCTAAATTAATCCTCATGCCTAAGAGACACATTTTGGGCTGGCAAATTTTGTTCCCCTACAACCCCATGCCAAGAACTTAGTCTGTGAAATTGCAATTTTTATCACAAAAACTCAACAAAGTTGTTATCTTCCAGTCTACTCAGTGGGAAAACTGAGTCTCAGAAAAACTAAGTGACCTGACCAAAGCCAGGTAAGTGGTAAAGGAAAGGCTGGAGCCCAGAGAATCTGAGGTGAAAACTCAGCTGGCTGTCTACTCTGTCATGTTGCGTTCACCATGCTCTTTTTTCCCTGTCCTAGAGCAGCGGTCCCCAACATTTTGGCACCAGGGACCGGTTTCACGGAAGACAGTTTTTCCACGGACCAGGGTGGTGGTGGGGAGATGGGGAGATGATTTCGGGATGATTCAAGCGCATTACATTTGTTGTGCACTTTATTTCTATTATTATTACATTGTAATATATAATGAAATAATTATACAACTCACCATAATGCAGAATCAGTGGAAGCCCTGAGCTTGTTTTCCTGCAACTAGATGGTCCCATCTGGGGGTGATAGGAGACAGTGACACCCGAATTGTGTTGCTTATGTCCAGTCTACTCCATGATCTCGTTTTGGCGGCTGTCACTGCAGAAAACCCTGCTTCACAAAGATAGGATGCTGGAAATGGAAGCAGGCTTTTCAGTGCTTTTGTGGCAATCCCAGGATATTCCGCCTTGACTTTAATCCAGAACGTATGGAGATTTCAAGTTGTCTCAAACATACTTTTAAGGCCACCGTCACTTGCGATCTCAAGCAGTTGATCCTCTTCTAGCACGGACAAAGTCGATTATTCACAAATGGGTCGTGGATCCATTCCTTCCCAGTTCGGGTGTCTTTTGTGGTGGGGAAGTAATGCTCAAACTCTTTTGAAAGCTGTGATAGGTGATGATGTACCAGCTGGGAGAAAGAAGGCTCTGGCTCAGTCTCTTTCAAAGTCTCTGCTAATGTTGGAAACATGCCAAAAATCCCAGTGTTCACTCGTTGCCCCCATAATTACAGTTTGGCTTTGAATGCAGCTGCTTTATCTGCCAACTTGAACACAATTGTCATTCTCACCTAAAGTGACAGATTAAGTTCGTTGAGCAGGCTCTGTCCTCACTCACCAGAAGCCTTCAGCCTCAAGAGTTTCCTCTCACCCTATAGCAGTTTCTCTGAGAAATCCAACCCCACTGGGGTCATGAACAGCCCACTTTGGACGGATTTTTTCCTCAACAGATGGAGTTTGTCTTGGATCTGCCCAAGATTATCACGGGGAAAATCCAGCAGGTGAAGCTTCGAGTCAAGGAGTGGAAGAGGTCTGGGCAGATCGGGGCCCAGTGATACTTGCAAGGAGCTTTACTTTGGGTCCTGCCCTTCTTCCCCTTTTATTTCCCTTTGGATCATCTGCCTTCCTCTGGGGGATATGAGATTCTTTATGATAAGACGTGATCTGATTTCTGTCTTTCCTTGATTATTAGTTCAAAATCTTGCCATGTTAGGAGCTGAAAAAAGAAAAGGAGGGGAGGAATGAGAGAGAGAGGAAAGGAGAGGTGAACAGAGAAAAAGGAAAAAAATGAGAGAAAAATTAAAACAGCAATAGAAAGAAACTGAGAAATAAAAAAAGGACGGAGGGATGGTGAGGTGGAGGCAGGGAGGAAAGGTGGAAATAATTAGAGGGAAGAAGAGAAATAGAAGGAGGAGAAAGGAAGAAATGAAGGAAGGAAGAAAGGTAGGAAGGGGAAAAAAGAAAAGAAAGAACTCAATAAAATAGTAAGAGAAACTGATAAAGGAAAATGATGGAAGACAGGAAGAATAGGAGAAAGGGAGGAGGGAAGGAAACTTATAATTACTCCCACAAGTAGACAGATAGTGACAAAATCATGCAGAAAACTGGATCTTAGGAAGGAAACAAAAGGCTATGACACCCCATCACGCTCCTAGGACAAAACCTCCATACAGAGAGGTTTGTGGGTGTGATTGGGAAATTAGAATCATCCACAAGTCACTTCAAATTTGGGGGCAATCATGACCAGAGGAGGGGAATCACCATTTACTGAGCATTTGTCACAATGCAAGACACTGTCCATGCAAGGCATTTCATAAATATTATCACGTCTTATCTCTATGTGGCATCTACAGACTTCAGATCATAGCTGTGAGAACAGTGTAGGCACCTCAAAAAGGTGTCCCTTCCTCCATGGCTTATGTCTTTTTTTTTTTTTTTTGGTATCTACTCTTCCTAGAATCAATAATAAAATCATTTTAAAATCAAGACCCTAAGGATTATCTTTGGGGAAAACAAAGAAGGGGAGAGTGATGTTGTTGAATAACAAACCACAGAGTAAGTTCCTGGGACCTCTGGATCCCAGAGCCAGGAATCCAGCGAAGGGAGAGGGGTAAGGACTGTGAGGGTGTCACCTACAACCCAGAGATAGACGGTGAATCTTCCTAGCAGATTAAAGTGAGCTGAAGAAGAAAGAAAAGGGTCTCTGAGGGTCTATGACTCTTCTTCTTAAGAATACTTAGTAATAATAACAACAGTACTAATAATATCAATCACTTATAAAGTACTTGCTATGTGTCAGGCCCTATGGCAAGATACATATATATTAATCCCACTTAATGTTCAGTCACCTTTCAATTCAGGTACTAGTATTTTTTTCTTCCCATTTTACAGAGGAGGAAACTAAGATTTGGAGAGATTCAGTCATATTCCCCAAAGTCACACACCTGGTAAATGACAGCATCAGGTTCAAACACAGGCCTATATGCTTACAATGTCTATGCACCCCTTCATGTTGCTTGCCTTCTTCTCTGACCCTTCTCTGACCCTTCTCTGACACTCTGACAAAGTCTCTCTCTTAAAGTAATCTTTTAAAATATTCTCTACAAGGTGGCAGTGTAGGAAGGTCCTGAGCTCATCTCCTTCCAGGGACACGACAAATATATGCCTACATATATAACAATTCCTCTTGAAGAATACTTCAGGACTGATTGAATAGCTACTGCACATAGGAGGACCACATAGAAATAGGTAGGAGAGATAGAGACATGTTATCCATGAGAATCCCACCCCCATCACAGCAATCTGCAGTAGGAAGCAATATTGCTGAAGGGCCTGAGTGCAAACTTAACCACCCTGGGACACAGTGAAAAAACAGTTTAAAGGACACCTAGACTATACAGGAAGGAAACCCATTTGCTAACTCTAGAGCTTATGCCAAAAGGACAGGGAACTGCTGGAGCTCTCTCCAGGGTTGGAGGTGCTGGTGAGCCCTACTGTTTGAGTGTTCCTAGGACTCCCTGTGACCCATGCCTGCTCCAGCTCCAGCCACTTGCCAAGGCAGCCTTGACCCAGGGACTGCACCTAGCCAGGGCCTGCTCCAGCCCCAGCCACCCCACCAAGGTGGCCTTGGGTTTAGCACTCCCCAGAGACTTCCCTGGCCTAGGTCCATTATAACTCCAGCTGGCCTGCCAAAGGTGCCAGGTGCAAGCAATCTATACAAGGGAGGCTCCCACACAAGGCCACTCCTTCTAGACCAGGAGAGGTATCTCTTTTGCCTAACTGACAGAAACAAAAGTCAAACAAAATGAGGAGACAAAGAAATATGTCCCAAATGAAAGAACAAAATAAAATCCCAGGAAAAAACCTTAATGAAACAGAGATAAGTAATTTACCTGATAAAGTATTCAAAGAAATGGTCACAAGGATGCTCACTGAACTTAGGAGAAGAATCAGGACCTCAGTGAGAACTTCAACAAAGACTTAGAAAATATAAGAAAGAACCAATCAGAACTGAAGAATACAATAACTGAAATTTAAAATACACTACAGGGGGCTTCCCTAGTGGCATAGTGATTAAGAATCTGCCTGCCAATGCTGGGGACACGGGTTCGAGCCCTGGTCCGGGAAGATCCCACATGCCACGGAGCAACTAAGCCCGTGTGCCACAACTACTGAGCCTGCGTTCTAGAGCCTGCGAGCCACAACTACTGAGCCTGTGTGCCGCAACTACTGAAGCCCATGCGCCTAGAGCCCATGCTCCTCAACAAGAGAAGCCACCGCAATGAGAAGCCCGCACACCGCAACGAAGAGTGGTCCCCACTCGCCGCAACTAGAGAAAGCCCGCATGCAGCAACGAAGACCCAACACAGCCAAAAATAAATTAATTAATTTAAAAAAAAATACACCAGAGGGAATCAATAGCAGATTAGATGATACAAAAGAATGACTAAACAATCTGGAAGATAGAATAGTGGAAATCACTAAATTAGAACACCAAAAAGAAGAAAGAAATTTTTAAAATGAGGAGAGTTTAAGGGTTCTCTGAGACAGCATCAAGCATTCTAACATTTGTATTATTGAGGTCCCAGAAGAAGAGAGAGAAAGGGACAGAAAACTTATTTGAAGAAATAATGACTTCCCTAAGCTGGGGAAGGAAAACTTCCCTAAGCTGGGGAAGGAAACAGACATCCAGGTACAGGAAGAACAGAGTCCCAAACAAAATGAACCCAAAGAGATCCACACTAAGACATTTTATAATTAAAATGGCAAAAGTTAGGGATAAAGAGAGAATTTTAAAGGCAGTAAGAGAAAAACAGCTAATCACATACTAATCATTTACAATACAAGGGAAACCCCATGAGACTATCAGCTGATTTTTCAGCAGACAGTTTACAGGCAAGATGTATTTAAAGTGCTGAAAGAGAAAAACTTACAACCTAGAATACTCTACCTGGCAAGGTTGGCACTAAAAATTGAAGGAGAGATAAAGAGCTTCCCAGAGAAGTAAAAACTAAAGGAGTTTATTACCACTAAACTGGCCTTATAAAAATGTTAAAAGGTTTTCTATGAATGGAGAAGAAAGACCACAACTAGAAATAAAAAAATATATAAAAGGAAAAATTTCACTGGTAAAGGCAAATATATAGTAAAGGCAGTGGATCAGCCATTCAAAAAGCTAGTATGAATTTTAAAAGACAAGAGTAGTACAATCAACTATAACTACAGTAAGTAATTCAGGGATACACAAAATACACGGATATAAAATATGACATCAAAAACATAAAATATGGGAGGGGGGTTAAAAATGTAGTGCTTTTAGAATGCTTTTGAACTTAAGCAACTGTCAGCTTAAAATAGATGGCTATATATACAGGTTGATCTATATGAACCTCATGGTAACTGCAAACCAAAAACCTACAATGGATACACAAAAAATAAAGAGAAAGGAATCTGAACAGAAGACTAAAGGAATCCATCAAGCCACAGGGAAGAGACCAAAAGAAGAAAACAGGAGCTACTAAACAACTGAGAAACGATTAGCAAAATGGCAATAAGTACATACCTATCGATAATTACTTTAAATGTAAATGGACTAAATGCTCTAATCAAAAGATATAGGGTGTCTGGAAGAATATTTAAAGAACAAAACAAAAAACAAAAACATAAACAAAAAACAAGAGCCATATATATGCTGCCTACAAGAACCTCACCTCAGATCTAAAGACACACATACACTGAAAGTGAAGGTATGGAAAAAGATATTCTATGTAAATGGAAAATAAAAGAAAGCTGGGATAGTAATACTCATATCAGATGAAATAGACTTTAAAACAAGACTGTAACAAGAGAGAAGAAAGGGCATTACATAATAATAAAGGGGTCAATCCAACAAAAGGCTGTAACATTTATAAATGTTCATGTACCTAACATGGGAACACCTAAATATACAAAACAAATATTAACAGAAATAAAGAGAGAAGTAGACAACAATACAATAATAGTGGGGATTTTAATACCCAACTTACATCAATGGATAGATCATTCAGACAGAAAATAAGTAAGTAAACACTGGTCTTAAATGACACATTAGACCTTAGTAGATATATATAAAATGCTCCATCTAAAACCAGAAGAATATACATTCTTTTCAAGTGCACATGGAACATTCTCAAGGACATGCTAGGCCACAAAATAAATCCCACTATGTTTAAGAAGATTGAAATCATATCAAGCATATTTTATGGTCTCAAAGGTATGAAATTAGAAATCAACTACAGAAAAAAGCTGGGGGAGGGCTTCCCTGGTGGCGCAGTGGTTGAGAATCTGCCTGCCAATGCAGAGAATACGGGTTCGAGCCCTGGTCTGGGAGGATCCCATATGCCGCGGAGCAACTGGGCCTATGAGCCGCAATTGCTGAGCCTGCACGTCTGGAGCCTGTGCTCCACAACGAGAGAGGCCACGATGGTGAGAGGCCCGCGCACTGCGATGAAGAGTGGCCCCCACTTGCCGCAACTAGAGAAAGCCCTCGCACAGAAACGAAGACCCAACACAGCCATAAAAATAAATAAATAAATAAACCCAAAGTTTAAAAAAAAAAAATTAAAAAAAAAAAAAAAAAAAAGCTGGGGGAAAAGACACATAACCATGTGGACACCAAACAACATGCTAGGAAACAACCAGTGGGTTAATGAAGATCAAAAGGGACTAAAAACACCTGGAGATAAATGAAAGTGGAAACAGCAAAAGGAGTTCAGAGCAATAGAGGCCTTCTTCAAGAAACAAGAAAAATCTCAAATAAACAGTCTAAATATACATTTAAAGGAACAGAAAAAGAAGAAGCAAAGTCCAAAGTCAGTAGAAGGAAGGAAATAAGAAAGATTAGAGTGGAAATAAATGCAATAGAGACTAAAAACACAATGGAAATGATCAATGAAACTACAAGTTGATTCTTGGAAAAGATAAACAACATCAAGAAACCTTTAGCCAGACTTATCAAGAAAAAAAGAAAGAGAGCCCAAATAAATAAGGTCAGAAATGAAAGAGGAGAAATTACAACTGGCACCACAGAAATACAAAGGATCATAAGAGACTACTAAAACAATTATATGCCAACAAATTAGACAACCTAGAAGAAATGGATAAATTCCTAGAAACATGCAATCTTCCAAGATTGAATCATAATGAAATAGAAAAACTGAATAGAATGATTACTAGTAACAAAATTGAATCAGTAATTTTAAAAAAATCCAAAAGCAAAAGTCTAGGTCCAGATGACTTCAAGAAGAATTCTATAAAACCTTTAAAGAAGAGTTAAAACCTACCTTTCTCAAATTATTCTAAATAATTGAAGAGGAAGGAATACTTCCAAGTGCATTTTATGAGGCCAAAATTACCCTGAAACAAAAACCAGACAAAGATACCAGAAAGAAAAAGAAAATTACAGGCCAATATCCCTGATAAACATAGATGCAAAAATCCTCAGCAAAATATTAGTAAATAAAATTCAACAGCACATTAAAAGGATCATATACCATGATCAAGTGGGATTCATTCTACAATGCAAGGATAGTTTAACATCCATAAGTCAATCAATGTGATAAAGCACATTAATGAATTAAGAATAAAAATTACATAATCATCTCAATAGATGCAGGAAAAGCATCTGACAAAATTCAACATTCATTTATAATAAAATCTTTCCAGAAAATGTGTATAAGAGGGAGCATACCTTAACATAATAAAGGCCATATATGACTCACAGCTAACATAATACACAATGGTGAAAAGATGAAAGTGTTTCCTTTAAAGGAAAAGCTTAAGATCAGGAACAAGAAAAACATGCCCACACTCACCACTTGCATTCAACATAGTATTAGAAGTCCTAGCTGCAACAATTAGGCAAACAAAAGAAATCAAAGTATCCAAATTGGAAAGGAAGAAGTAAAACTTTAACTATTTGCAGATGACATGAAACTGTATGTAGAAAACCTCAAAGACTCCATCAAAAAACTATTAGAACTAATAAATGTATTCAGTAAAATTGCAGCATACAAAATTAATACTCAGAAATCTCGAATTTCTATGCACTAATAACAAACTTTCAGAAAGAGAAATGAAAAGAACAATCCTGTTTACAATTTCAACAAAAAGAATAAAGTACCTAAGAATAAGTTTAATCAAGAAGGTGAAAGACCTGTTTTCTGAAAACTATAAGACGTTGACAAAGAAATTGAAGAAGACAGAAAGAAATGGAAAGATATACCATGCTCATGAATTGGAAGTATCAATATTGTTAAAATGTCCATACCACCCAAAGCAATCTACAGATTCAATGCAATCCCTATCAAAATACCAATGGCATTTTTCACAGAACTAGAACAAATGATTTAAAATTTTTATGGAAACACAAAGATCCTTACCAGCCAGAGCAATCTTGAGAAAAAAAGAACAATCCTAGAGATATTATACTCCCAGACTTGAAACTTTACTGCAAAGCAATAGTAATCAAAACAGTATGATACTGGCACAAAAACAGATACATAGGTCAATGGAATAGAATATAGAGTCAAGAAATAAAACCACACTCATGTGGTCAATTAATCTATGACAAAGGAAGCAAGAATATACAATGGGTGAAAAGACAGTCCCTTCAATAAATGGTGTTGGGAAAGCTAAACAGTTACTTGCAAATGAATAAACTCGACCGCTTTCTTACACCATATAGAAAAATACACTCAAAATATATTAAAGACTCAAATGTCCATTGATAGATGAATGGATAAAGAAGATGTGATTGATATATATATATATATATATATATATATATATATATATATATATACATACAGTGGAATATTACTCAGCCATAAAAAAGTACAAAAGCTTGCCATTTGTGGCAACATGGATGGATCTAGAGGGTATTATGCTAAGTGAAATAAGTCAGACAGAGAAAAAGACACCACATGATTTCACTTATATGTGGAATCTAGAAAACAAAACAAATGAACACACAAAACAAAACAGAAACAGACTCATAGATACAGAGAACAAATTGGTGGTTGCCAGAGGGGATGGGGGTTGGTGGGGGATGAACAAAACAGATGAAGAGAATTATAGGTACAAACTTCCAGATATAAAATAAATAAGTCACAGGGATGTAATGTACAGATAGGAAATATAGTCAAAATATTGTAACAACTTTGTACAGTGATGATGTTAACTGGCCTTATTATGTTGATCATTTTATAATGTATAAAAATACCAATTTACTGTGTACACCTGAAACGAATATAATATTGTATGTTAATTACAACTCAGTAATAAAATAAAATAAAATATCCACCAGAAGGTGAATATACTGTGATATAATCCTCTCCTGGAGTCCACTAAAATTCACCAGAGTTTTATGTTAGGCCTAGTAGAGAAACACAATCTGCTAAGGAAAGAGCAAAACTTTCTTTTTCACAATCTGGATTTATCACTGTTGAAGGAATATCATTTAACTGACACATTCCCAAAATTTTAAATCTAGCAGATTGATCATTCTGACACTTTCAGTGTTATCTTTATCCTATAGTGAGAATGACTTTGATCATATCTCCTTACTCAGTGCCCATCCCATGATCTCCTTACCTTCACCAGGCTCTGGAATGAGTGATGTTGGGAACACATACTTCTAGGGAAAATCTATGACTTACTGACCCAAAGTCCAGAATGTGTCTCTCCCCACTTCATTCCATCTCCTTCTCCATTTGGCTTGTATATAGAAATCACAATATTAAGCCAGTACCTTTCAGATTGCCTTACTGTAACTACAGGCATACCTCATTTTATTCTTTCAATTTATTGCACTTCACAGATATTGTGGTTTTTACAAATTGATGGGTTTGGGCAACCCTGCATTGTTAGATGATGGCTAGCATTTTTTAGCAATAAAGTATTTTTAAATTAAGTTATGTACTTTTTTTAAGGTATATTGCTACTGCACACAATAGATTACAGTATAGTGTAAACATAACTTTTCTATGCACTGGGAAACTGAGAAAAATTTGTGTGACTCTATTGCGATATTTGCTTTATTGCAGTGGCCTGGAACTGAACTTGCAATATCCCCAAGATGTACCTGCACAAGGAAATCACGGACTCTTGCTTTTTTCATGATGAGATAAAAATAGACTACCTCATCCTTCCTGTCTTTGTCTAGTTAAAGCCTTTAAGATGCCCCAGTAACCCTCAGAACCAAGAAGTAATGATTGTCAAGTCCCTGTGACCCAGTATATGTTGTTCATAACTTCCCTGGAAATCATTAGCTCTAGAGAATCCACAGACTAACTAATTTGTGTATGTGTTGATGGCCTAAGTTGCCCCCGGATTGCTGCAATTATCTGTAGATAGAAGGAGGATCTTACCCTGAAAAAAGATAGTCACCTCACTTGCATTCAATATTATTTCAATGTCAGGTTCAAGTTATGAAATGTCAGAAGGGGTGGTCATTATATCACATGATAAAAAGTTTGGACTTTATCTGGACAGTAATGAACTCAGTCAACAATTTATTTCTAAATGATTACCTTGGTAAGCGAGTGGTAAATGTATTAAAGGAGAATTTGAGAAATGCTTAGAAGAAGAATTCCTTCTTCTTGGAACCTGGTAACTTAGTGACTAAATAAGGCAGATAGGGTTAAGGGCAAGGAGGCACAGAAGTATGATGTCTAGGTGTTTGACTAAGTAAACTGGGATAGGTGGTTGTAAGACTCTGAGAGGAAAAAGTTTGGAGGCAGGAACACAGAATTCAATTGTGGTCATGTTAATTTATCTATGCTGTCTATGAAATACTGAGGTTAGTGTATATTCAGTAATCAGCTGGATATTTAAGTTTGAACTCTGGGGGAAGTAAAGATTTTTAATGTGGTTAGGAAATTATTGAGAGAGAGAGACAGAGAGAGGGAATAAATGGAATGAAAGAAACTGTTGGGTGTGGATGAGTCCTTGGAGAACAATAATACTTTAAGAGAATAAAGAGGAAGAGAATCCTATGATCAATACTGAGAAAGAAGACTCAGAAAAGGCAGGATGTGATAACAGAAAGGTAGAAGAGAGCAATGAAAGGGCTGATTAACATTGCTGTTTAATTTTAGCTACCCTTAATTAAAACTTCAGTCCACCAAAAGAGCCAGTCTGCCTACAGAAGGAGAGAGAGAGGGGAGGAGTGAGCAGGGCAGGGCATTTGCTCAGAAGAGCAGGTATATTTTCAGACTCTAAGATCCGGCTTTTTGACGGAGTCATGACTTTTTTCAGTCATTCTTCTCTACCCACCCATGGGCACCATTCTATCGTCCACGTCCCTCCAGGGCCCAGGTACTCTGAAAAGAAGAGGGTCCTGGGAGAAGAGAAACAGAGACCCCTGGGGCTGTGAGCTGGATATAGAGCCTGTCCCACAATTGGTTTGGGAGGTCCCCAGATGTCCCAGCAAGCCCCGCAGAAGGTATGAGAGGATGTGATATCTGAAACGTGTAATGCAGAAAGGGCCCTACAGAGAGCCAGGCTGATAGAATCTCTGCCATATTTTGATGCTTCTATCTCCCTACACAGTTACCAGGACTACTGAGTCAGAAGAAGATTATAGAGAACTCATAGCAGCTCTTAAATGCCCTAGACCAGAAGTGACTTGTGTCACTTCCACCTGCAGTTCCTTGTCCAAAAGTGGAATTCAATAGCCTCACCCTAAATACAGAAGAAGCTTGGACATGAGAGAGACGTGCACATGGAATCTTTAGAGAATTCTACTGTCTCTGAGGCACAAAGGGATACTAAACTCGCTCAGTGTCCCAGAGCTGGTAACTGATAAAAGCTAGACTGAAACCCAGGCTGCCCGGCCCCAGAGCCTGTCTTCTTGACCACAGTGCTGGTGTAACAGTTCCACACGGGAGATCTACTGAGATCCAGAGGGCACCTCGTGCACTGTTCCTCCTGTCCCCACTCTCTTCTCAAAAGTGACCGCCTCTTCTGCTTGAGTAACAGAGTGTTTTGTACTTCATAATCTTTAGCTTATTATGGCCAGTCAACTAGCCCTGCCTGCTTACTTGCTCCTCTCCATAAAATAAGAGTCTATCCTGAGCAAGGGTTCACCATGAATGCATCGGCCAGAAAGAGCAAGACCCACCCCTCAGAGGCCAGGCTTGCCCCTCCGCCCTAGCAGGGGTGTTCTAGCTGTCTCCAGCAGTCTTTGGTGGTGGCTTTGAGCAGAGGTATTTTTCTCCCTGGTTCAATGGATGTTGGGAGGCAATAGGAGCTGGGAAAGTTGCACCAGGATACTAGACATCCCCCATCCCCTTACAACTCCCCAAAATGGCTCTAGAAGAAAACGAACAGTACCAGCCCCTACTTGTGACAATCTGGACTTACCCAATGCAACATCAATGTCAACCCAGTGTCTACATGCCTGGGCCAGGCACGCTGCAGACTGTACATTGTGCGAACCTTTCAAAGATCCCGTGGGACAAATCTTATTAACAACCACCCACTCCTCCACTTTTCAGATGAGAAGACAAAAGTTAGAAGAGGTAAATGGCTTGCCATGGGCCATCTTATAAGTGTCTGTACCAGGATTTAAGCTCAAGACTTTGGGATACCAAAGACCCTGCATCTTGCCAGTACACCACACTGATTCTCTTAGAATCCCACGTTAATAAAAACAGCCAACATTGATTATGCCAAGCACTGTGCTATGTACGTTTCATGAATTATTTCATCTAATACTAACAATGACACCAACAAAGAGCAACCATAGGAAATAGGTGTCACTATTGCCATCCCATCTCATAGATAAGGAAACTGAAGTGTAGAAAAAGGAGGTCCACAAAAGTCAAAGAGAGGGTAAGCGGCAGACCTGACGCTTAAACCCAAATCTCTCTGCCTCGGATCACAGGCTTTAACTACTAGGCAACGCTGCCACCTGGCTGTCATTTAAACGAGAACATTGGAGACCTGGGACTGGGAGAGGGGAGCAGGTTAGCTACAGAGAACTTGTGAAAGTGCTCCATTTGGCTTTATCTGTTCATTCACACCGCAAGGTCTCCCTACAATAATTGGAGATTACTTTATATAGTTTGTTTTTCTAACCGATTTTCTCTCCATGAGGGCTTGTGATCGCTTTCTGACCTGTTATACGTGAGCATCTCCTCCCCCTTCTGAATCATTCAATTCCTGCCAAGTTCTCCACCCCAGCTGTGGCCAGGGACCAAGTTCTGTTGTGTGCACAGAGAGAACTGAACTTCTGATCAGAGAGAACTGAACCCGCAAAGTCCCCATCCAAGACCTAACCCAAGTGTTTCCTAGACAGTACCAGGTAAGATGGAGGTGAATGACAGCTTCTTTGGGGGGGCGGGGGGTTGTGTTTATATGTGTGTGTTTATCTGACACAGGGCAGTAAAGTATGTGCTGAACTTAAAATCTGAAGACCCAATTTCAAATTCTGGCAGTGCCACTTACAGACCTTGAGCATGTCTCTTAACTTCTCTGACACTTCTTTTCCTTTACTGCAAAATGAGGATGGTGATATTGAGAGAGAGGGCTCAATGGGAATATACATGTGATATGCCTAGCACCGTGGCTGGCACATGGGTGATTGATTTAATGTTAGACAGCTCTGAATGTGGTGGGTTGTGGGAGGAGGGTACCGAGAGGTGTAAAAAACACCCAGAAAATAGACACTGGAAAGAAAACTCTATTATGCAGAAGTTTGTTCACAGTATATAAGGTGAATGCCTTTTATTAAAAAATATGTTTTTAATATCTAACAGGGAAGGGGTTGGCCTCAGAATTTGCTGGGAGTTAGAAGGCACCTCAACATTTATTGAGCCCTTATTCTGCATCAGACTCAGTGCTGGCTAAGTGATTTATATTGATTATCGTGCTAATCCTGTGGAAGTCTGATAGTGGGTATTACGACTATGCCCTCAAGTTTAGAGACATGAATGGTGGTCAAGATCACTCAGCTGGTACCCAGTGGAGCCAAACCTGGCTCTGTAACTCTAGGATCCCCTATAACACGCTAAGGATGTTGCCTCATAAAATAAATAGCTTTTCAGTCCAAATGCTTGTGAAATTAAAGCTCTGTTGCAAGAGCTCGTCAAGGCACTGTGTACCAGTCATATGGGATTTGGGTCCATCTAATGACCTCGTTTTAACTTAATTACTTCTTTAAAGATTCTATCTCCAAATACAGTCACATTCTGAGGTACTGAGGGTTAGCACTTCAACATATGAATTTTGAGGGGACACAATTCAGCTCATAATAAAGGATTAATTAATTTCCTCATTATTTCTCTTGGTGTTGCTTTGGTTTTTAGCTACTTATTAAGGGGTTGTTTGCACTGTCCTTGAGTATTTTAAGGAGGATCCTGCAGTAAACACCTGTGTATAAAAATAGAAATTGAGTCTGGTTTCTTGCTCTCATTGAGCTCATGCCTGTGGAGAGAGGTATTTGTTGGAAAAAATAGCAGGCAGGTTTTAGAAGTAGCTCTGCTACTAAACTTGCCTTGAAACCTTGGGGAAATCCCTGTCCCTCTTGGGATGTTGGCCTAGAATGGGGGTTTTAAGCTCAAATGTCGACAAGAGCTGGATAGGTACAGTAAGTGCAGAAGCAAGTAGCTGTAACAACATAGGGAGTAGTGGAAACCCTGTTGAATTGGACAACATTCCATTTAATTTTCAGCTCCAACCAGTTGGTGCCAGGTTGAAATAAAGGCCCAATGTTGCCAGGCCTTCTGAGTTTTCAAGAGAAATCTTCAATTCACATTTTAAATGAAATGCCCCAAATTTTAAATATTGGCAATTCAAATTTTTTCCTCCAAAGGATGAGGGTCAAACGCCTGGGCCAGCTGATTATCTTAGGGTCTTTCTTCCCTTAAATGCTCTGATAAAACAAAAGACAGTACTATTGATAGACAGGCACTAAAAAGGAAGGGGACATACTTTAGTTCATGTGGTCTAAGGATCCACACAGACAAAGAAACTCTAAGGGATGAAGTTTTCGCATATCTGTCCTCTTTTCTGCAGACAGTAGCAGGGTTCTGAGGGCAGCATCAAAATTAATTGAGGTTAGGTTATTACGAGTCTAAACAGGTTGAAAATAAATTGAGTCAAGTTTTATTGATCTCTTTAATGGGTCTATTGTCAAACAGTATTATGTTATTGCTGAAACAGGGGGAGGAGGCTTATTTGTTTGCAGTGATGAAGTGCTTGAACCTCAGAGCTATTTGTGAAGTGGCTTTCTTCTCACAGAACAGAAGTTCTAGCTTAAACCAATTTTCCCAATCAAACTTCAAGAAGCATCCTAATAAATGAGCGTTCTGCTCCCATGTTAGAAGCATTTGCTGGGATCTGGAGTGGCAAAGAAACTTTATTTCATAGGTCAAGTGATGGATTGGTAATAGCTACCTGGAATGCTGTCCTGGGGAAAACCCCGAGGCCAGATCCTGGTCCAGTAAGGAAGGTGCTGTGATATTAGCCTCCTCTGTCCTGAGTGAGGTGGTGCATAGTTGTCAATATTCTTAGAGTCTCAGGTGACAGAAACTCAATCTCAGGCAGGAAAAACTGTTGGCTCATAGAATTCAGGACAGGATATTACCAAGAGAGGGGTAGAGATGCAGACGGGCCTCAGGAACAATAGTTCTGAACCAGAGACTTGCATGCCTCTGAGATACTCTCTGCCCCTTATTTCCATGTCTCTGAAATCTTCCATGTTTTCTTCACTCATGCAAAGCAGTTATCTCCACATGACAGGAATTATAGCCACCGACAGTTTCCAAAGTGTGCATTTCATGGCTTCTACCAAGGAGAGACTGCCTTATATACCCTTTGATAACAAGCACAAACACACAAATTCTGGAGAGGGATTATGATTAGCCCAGTTTGGATTAAAAAATCATGGGAAATGACTGCTCAGCTCTGGACCAGTCAACTTTAGTTTCCATGAGAACCATACATTTGGGCTTGGTGGGAAGAGAGGTCTCCAGAGCAAGGATAACATTAGGTACAGGACTTTCAAGATGATAAGTTTCTACCAAAAAGGGGGTGGCCACATGGCCGCCATCCCAGGGGGTAAAAAAAAGAGGAGAAGACCCTCAGAAATATGTGCCAACCTTATCTGGTAGCTATAGCCCCTCCCCATCATTTTTTGCCTCATCTGGGAAGAGAAATCCCCACCTTAATCAGTAAGTTGTGCCTTCCAAATTCCATTGAGCTTAAACAAAGTATCACTCTAGCAACTAACCAGGAGCGTGACTTCATTTTGTGGAAGAAATTCTTGCTCCGATGACCAACCTACTATCCATCTCCTCCCAAGGCAGGTGGTGGCCTGAGAATTCTGTGCCTGCTTCCTGAGGACTGCTCCACCATGCGATGGCTGATGAAGTTCCGGGTCCTCTGGGACACCCAAAAATCCTGCCATGGCTTCCACCCTGCCCTTCAGCGCCTGTGCTGCCAGTCTTTATCGGGAGCTGGAGCCCCAAGATGGAATGACTATGATACACCTGAGGAATTTAACTTTGCAAGTGATGTACTGGACTACTGGACTCAAATGGAGAAGGTAAGGAGGCACCCATGATGGGGGGTGAGAACAGGATTGACCTCTTGCTCCTTGTAGGCTGAGGGTCACAGAACTAAGAATGGCTTCTGGCTAAGCTTACAAGCATCGTGGGAAAAGCTTAAGTTTTTGGCTTCAATTCTCAGCCTGGACACTTCCTTAATTCTCTGAGCCCCAATGGTTTTATCTGTGAAATGGGGATAATCTCATTTAAGAAACAAGATAGCAGGTAAAAAGTATCTGGTACACAGTCAAGTAATTGTGACCAAGTGTCTAGTTCTAATCACAGGTCAGCAAGTTGATGTTGGTCTGAATTCTCACCTTCAACTACTGGAACTGTGAGTCTAACTAGAATTCATCTCATCACACTTGGGCGTGACTTCAGGCTACAGTGAGAGGGAGGGTACAGGCAACCTGACTGTGCACATGAACATCTGACCATGTAACAAAATCATGTCATCTATCTTCCTATGAGGATGGCAAGTACATCTGGAGTCTTCCCTGTCAACTACCTACTTAAGCATGTAGCTTTAGGATGTGTCCAGAGAAACCTGTCCCTGTGGTCTCTGCAGACAAATGCACGTTCTTGGTTTGTCTTTTACCAAGAGACAGACCAAGAGAGGAGCAGTGGTGACACTAGGAGTTGGGGTAGACGGTGGGTGGTGTTCCAGCTACTAAGTCCCAGCTGGTAATGTCCACATTGTGAAAACCCACTGAACACTGTCTTTGTACAGAAGAAAGAATTCACCTGAGATGGAGTCAGAGAGTTGATGTATTTTTAATGTCCCATGAACATACATTCATATGTTAGTATTCAAAGCTTACATGCCTTTCATAGGGACTTTTTTTCCTACCTCCATCTTTTTCCTTTTTCTGAATTTCCATAATAACTCCAAGGAAAATAGAGCCCTCAGTTATGGAGAGCCTTTTTTTAATGTGCCATGTCAAGCACTTTGCATTTATTATTCTGATTAGATGGACACTTTAATTATCCCCATCTTCCAGCTGAGGAAACTGAGGTTCCAAGGGTTCAAATAACCTACAGAATTCACATACCTAATAAGTGAAGGAGCAGGATTTGGGTCCAGGCTGTCTGATTCTATAATCCACTGTTTAACCTGGTCTCACAATCTGATGATGTCCAAACATCTCTGCCTTCAGACTACAAACTGACTTTCATCACTGCCCAGACCAAAATTCTGGTTAGACTTTTTGAATCATAAGAAATGGCTGGAGAGGCCATCGTTTTTTTCCTGCATTTATCTTCATAAAGTCCTTATTAGTTCACACATCAACCCCTGGAGATTATCACCATGTAAATATTTTCCCAGGGAATGCCCCGTCTTTGTTGGGTCATTGTCAATTCCTCCATATCTCCAAACTTCTCCTACCCCCAGCACCTCCACCCTATTTACATTCATTCTCACAACAGTTCTGATCTGTCTGTTTCTACTTTTCCAACTGCCTTGATCACGATCAGTGTCTCTCTAGTGACATACGGTGTCTGACACCTAGCAATCCCTCAGTACACATTTGTGGAATACATTAATTTTGAAACTTGCCTACGAGCACCGTAGGGATTGATGCTGCTCCCATGGAAGACCTTCTGGAGGGCGTGTGCCACCACAGTCCACTCTGGCCTTCTGGGCCTCCCCTTACGACTTAACAAGCGTCATTCAGAAACTGATCCGTAGCCTAATCAACAACACAACCCAAACCATAACAAATAGACAGAATTTATTTTGACTCAATTTTCAACACATTTTACTTATTAAAAATGGTAAGTTAGAAATCCAACATTTTAATGTAATTTTTTTTTAGCATAAGCCAGGCAACATAGGTCCAGGGGTGGAATATAGTCACTCATTCAAGCCATCAATTTATAACCCCTGACTATCCTTGGGAATTAAACCCTATATTACTCTAGGCTCCAAGGATACTACACTCCAACTGATTCATGGAGCAGCCTCCCAAATCTATTCATGTGAGGTCACGTTCATGTCCAAAATCATTCATTCTGTCTGTTTGATACTGCATTCATTCATTCAGTTAGGATTTAGTGAGTACCTAACATGTGTTTTCGGGATACAAGTTTTTTACCTCTTCGGCTAGAATTATTCCTAGGTGTTTTATTCTTTTTGATGCAACTGTAAATGGGATTGTTTTCTTAATTTTTCTTTCTGATAGTTACTTGTTAGTGTATAGAAATGCAACAGAACCCACACAGTTCAAACCTGTGTTGTTCAAGGGTCAACTGTATTTGCTTTATGTATTAGGTGCTCTTATGTTGGCTGCATATATATTTACAATTGTTATATCTTCTTGTTGGATTGATTCCTTTATCATTATGAAATGTCCTTCTTTGTCTCCTGTTACGCTCTTTGTTTTATTTTTTTATTTCTATTTTTTTAAATTTATTTTATTTATTTATTTTTGGCTGTGTTGGGTCTTCATTGCTGCACGCGGGCTTTCTCTAGTTGTGGCGAATGGGGGCTACTCTTCATTGTGGTATGCGGGCTTCTCATTGCAGTGTCCTCTCTTGTTGCGGAGCATGGGCTCTAAGAGCACAGGCTTCAGTAGGTGTGGCTTGTGGGCTGTAGAGTGCAGGCTCAGTAGTTGTGGTGCCCAGGCTTAGTTGCTCTGCAGCATGTGGGATCTTTTAGGACCAGGGCTTGAACCTGTGTACCCTGCATTGGCAGGTGGATTCTTAACCACTGTGCCACCAGGGAAGCTCTGCTCTTTGTTTTAAAGTCTATATTGTCTGATATGTGTATTGGCACACCAGCTTCTTTTTTTTTTTTCACTTCCATTTATATGGAATACTTTTTTCCATCCCCTCACTTTTTCAGTCTGTGTGTGACTTTAGATCCGAAGTGAGTCTCTTCACAGGATATAATGGGTCTTTTTTTTTTTTTATCAACTTACCTACTCTATGTCTTTTGATTGGAATATTAATCCATTTATATTTAAGTAATTATTGCTAGGTATGTACTTATTGCCATTTTGCTGCTTTCTGGTTGTTTTGGTAGTTCTTTTTTGTTCCTTTCTCCTTTTTTTCCTCTCTTCCCTTGTGATTTGATGACCATGTTTAGTATTATGCTTGAATTTCTTTCACTTTTCTGTGTGTGTACCTATTATAGGTTTTTGGTTTGTGGTTGTCATGACATATATATATATATATATATATATATATATATATATATATATGGGTTTTTTTTTTTTAAAGAAATTCACGTTCTTTTATTTATTTATTTATTTATTTATGACTGTGTTGAGTCTTCGTTTCTGTGTGAGGGCTTTCTCTAGTTGTGGCAAGTGGGGACCACTCTTCATCGCGGTGCGCGGGCCTCTCACCATCGCGGCCTCTCTTGTTGCGGAGCACAGGCTCCAGACGCGCAGGCTCAGTAATTGTGGCTCACGGGCTCACTTGCTCCACGGCATGTGGGATCCTCCCAGACCAGGGCTCGAACCCGTGTCCCCTGCATTGGCAGGCAGACGCTCAACCACTGCGCCACCAGGAAAGCCCTATGGGTTTTTTTTTTAAGTTGATGATCTCTTAAGGTCAAATGCATTCTAACCACCCTACATTTTTACTGTTCCCCCCCATGTTTGTTGTTTTTGATGACATATTTTACATATTTTTCTTTTGCATATCCATTAACTACTTATTGTGGGTATAGATGGTTTTATTTCTTTGCCTTTTAACATTCCTACATAAGTGGCTCCTGATCTTGGAGAAGTGGCCTAATGTAGGAGATGTCCTATGGGCCCAGCAGCACACTCCCCTCTGGTCACCAGAGTTATATGCTCTAGGGTTGTATGCTCTATGGTTCCCCCCTCTGTGGGCTATGTGGGCCCTTCTGTAGTGGCATGGCCAACTACCGTGGGGGCACTGGTAGTCAAGGCTGGCCCCCAGACTGATTGGCTGGCATTCCCTGTCTCATGTAGTGGTTGCCAGCCTGTAGGCAGGGCTGGTTCCTGATGTGGCTGGCCATGTGGCCTGGGGTGTTCCAGGGCTGATATTGGCCCACTGGTGGGTGAAGCTGGATCCTGGGATAGCTGGCCATGGGGTTAGGGCACCTGGAGCTGGGGTTGGCCCACCGGTGATTGGGGTCATCTTTAGATTTAAATTAACCCTGAAATTCCTTATTTATATTCCAGAGTTGTTGTTTTTTATTTATTCATTCAGTACATATTTAACGAACATTACTATGTACCAGGTGCTCTTCTAAGAGCTTTGATAAAGAATTTAAAAGTTATCACTAATTTTTTGTTGTTGTTTTATTGAGATATAATTGAAATATAATTATCACTGTTTTCCTAAAAAAACAAAAACCAGCAGTTTTTCAGGTCAGACTCAACACACTAGCATGCATATCGAAATATTTAGACATAAAATCTGGGGTTTTCATTGAAGAAAAGCTTTTAGTAAAGGATTTAACTTTTTTTTTAATACATAGGTTATTAAGATTCCTATTCATCAACTTTGGAAAGTTAAATTTTTTTAGCAATTTGTTCATTTCATTCAAAATGTCATAAAGTTATTTTTTGACATAAAGTTATTAATATTTTTATTATTGCTATTTTAATCTCTGTAAGATTTGTAATAATGTACACCTTTTATTCTTGATATTTTTAATATGTTTATTCTCTTTTTTTTTCTTGATAAGTCTTCCTAAGAGTTTACCAAGTTTATAAATCTTTTCAAAACCAGTTTTGGTTTTACTGATATACTCTATTGTGTATTTGCTCTCCATTTGATTGATGCCTACTGTTATCTTTATTATTTCTTTTCTTGTATGCTCCCTTGATTTAATTTGTTATTCTTTTTTTAGATTCTTGAAATGGAAGCTTATGTCCTTACTTTTAACCCTTCCTTCTTTTCCAATATATGCATTAAAAGTATAAATTTCCCACTAAGCACTCCTTTTAGGTACATTATACAAATTTAGATATATCATATTTTATTACCATTCTGTTCAAAACATTTTTTATTTGCCTTTTGATTCTTCTCTGGCCCATAGATTACATAGAAATGTATCGGTTAGTTTCCTGATAGTTGAGATGGGTTTCTCATTGTCTTCTTGTTAATGATTTCTAGCTTAATTTCATTGTAGTCAAAAAGTATAGTCTGACTTTTGAAATTTCTGGAGGTTAGTAAACATTACAAATACAATGGAAGAGAAGGTGAGTTATATCATTGTTGGGGAAAGTGTTTTATCTATGTCAGTTAGGATTTAAATTCTATGAAATCTATCATATTCTATCATTAATTTACAGAAATTATAGAAATTCTACTTGTATTTCATTTTAATTAAAAATAAGGCAAGCCCTTTCTATAGGCAGTAAATTCTTATGTGTTTTAACATTCAGAAAGAATCATCTCATTCATCAATCACATGAGTAATTTATCTACCTTTCCAATTTTCCTTCTTTATCTTAACAAGGAGTAGCTACGTAGGTTTTTGTTTATTTAAATCAACTGTATTATCTATAATTTACCTAGAATACAATTCACACACTTTATATGATAGTTTAATAAGTTTTAGAACATTTCTATCACCGCAAAAATTTCCTTTTGCCCTTTCCTAGTCAATACCCACCCACCCCCACCCTGAGCCCCAGGTAGACACTAATTTGCTGTCACTAGCCATTATATTTCTCTTTCCTAGGGTTTCATAGAAATGGAATAATATAAGATGCACTCTTTTGTGTCTGGTTTCTTTTACTCAGCATGTTTTTGAGATTCATTCATATTGTTTTGTGTATTACTTCTTCATTCCTTTTTATTGCTGAGTTAGTGTTTTATTTTTTAGATCTATTTCTCAATTTCCTTTGGCTTCAAACTTCCCTGCATAAAACTTTAAATCTCATATCCAGTTTAAAGGTTGTGTTTTATCTTCTTGAAAACATGCTAATCTTAATATCACATTATCAGATTAATTCTGAGCCCCCAAAACTATAAATGCTTAAGCAATATCTTCTTCAAGTTGCAAGAGTTAGGAATCTAAACTTTTGTCTGAATAAAAACAAAAAATGTTTTTACATTGATACCCCAAACTTTCTATCATTTTGTAAACTCATACAGAAATATTATATAATCTGTTCCCCTTATATAGACAGTGCACAACTAGACATTTATACTTGCTAACATTCCTTAATCTGTTGGAGAATATTTTTTTTCATAGCACTGATTTTTCCATAGATATGAATATATGTATATACATATATCTGTGTGTGTGTGTATGTATGTATGTATATAAGTCTTATCTCAGGTGAGACACACTCTTTTGTTCCAGTCATATGAGGCAGAGATGGTAGGATCATGTTTGCACATATGTGGGAAATAATTTCTGGAAGATTATACACCAAACAATTATCAGTGTTGACCTTCAGGGAGTGAAAATGTGATGAGAAATTTGAAGAAATTTTTCTGTTCATAAGAAATTTTTCTGTTAGTAAGATTGTGCATTGCCTGAACTTCTACTCTGAACATGCTTTGCTTGGGGAATTAAAAAAACTTAAAAAAATCATTTTACTTGGGGAAAATAAAAGACTTGATTTAAACAAGAAAATGAAAGTTGTCCATAGACATTTAAAACTGTTTACATACATGTGTATATGTATGTCTTGTTCACCACTGTATCCTTTTGGTCTAAGAACAGTGCCTAAGAAATAATGAGAACTTGGCAAATATATATTGGATGAATGAATGGATACTATTATATAAATTTGGATTTAATGTAAATATGGTTTTGCTTTTCTAAATTGATATTGTATAAGATTTTTATTGCAAAAATATTCTGAAAGTTTTCTTGATTGGTTTAATCATATTCCATAACATGGAAGTAACAATTCTGCCAACAGCATATAGTTGAATTCTAGGTTTTTTATCCATTTTGCCAATCTAGTTCTTTTGATTGGGGAATTTCTTTCACTTACATTTAAAGTAATTACTGATAAGGATGACTTACTATTACCATATTGTTAATTGATTCCTTGATGTCACAGCTTTTGTGTCCCTCAGTTCATCCCTTACTGCCTTCCTCTGTATTTACTTGATTTTTTGTAGTGATACGTTTTGATTTTCTTTTCGTTTCCTTTTGGGAATATTCTGTAGATAATTTCTTTGTGATTACCATGGGAATTACATATAACATTCCAAATTATAACACTTCATTTTAAACTAATAACAACTTAACTTCGTTCACATACAAAACCCTACTGTTTTCCAGTTCCCTTGCACCTTCCTATATTATGTTATTGATTTCACAAACTATATCTTTACATATTGTCTACCCATTAACATAGATTTATAATTATTTTTTATGCTTTTGTGGTTTTCATACAGTGAAAGAATAAAAAGTGAAGTTATGAACCAAAATTATAACAATAGTGTTTTTATATTTGTCTTTGTATCTATCTTTATTAAAGAACTTTATACTTTTATATGTAAGTTACTCTCTAATGTCCTTTCATTTCAACTTGAACTCCTTTTAACATTTCTTGTAGGGAAAGTCTAAGGATAATGAACTCCCTCAGCATTTTTTTTTTTTTATCTGAGAATGTCCTAATTTCTCCCTCATTTTTAAAAAACGTTTTAATTTCTATTGGAGTATAGCTGATTAACAATGTTCTGATAGTTTCATGTGCACAGTGAAGCAACTCAGCCATACATATTCTCCCGCATTTTTTTTTTAATTTTTATTTATTCATTTATTTATTCATTCATTTATGGCTGTGTTGGGTCTTCGTTTCTGTGCGAGGGCTTTCTCTAGTTGTGGCAAGTGGGGGCCACTCTTCATCACGGTGCGCGGGCCTCTCACTGTAGCGGCCTCTCTTGTTGCGGAGCACAGGCTCCAGACGCGCAGGCTCAGTAATTGTGGCTCACGGGCGTAGTTGCTCCGCGGCATGTGGGATCTTCCCAGACCAGGGCTCGAACCCGTGTCCCCCTGCATTGGCAGGCAGATTCTCAACCACTGCGCCACCAGGGAAGCCCCCTCCCGCATTTTTGACGGACAATTTTGCTAGATATAGAATTTTTGGTTGACAGTTTTTTCTTCCTTATCACTTTAAATATATAACCTCACTGCCTTCCGGTCTTCAATCCACTGGTAATCTTATTAAGAATTTCACCTGATGAGTCGCTTTTCTCTTGCTGCTTTTAAGATGCTCTCTTTGTCTTTGTCTTCTGTAGTTTGATTGTAATGTCTCTCTGTGGGTGTCTGGGTTTTCCTACTTGGAGTTCATTGAGCCTCTTGTATTTGTCTCTCCATGCCTTTCCTCAAATTTGAGAAGTTTTTAGCCATTATTACTTCAGATAAGTTCTATGCTCCATTTTCTCTCTTTCTTCTCCTTCTGATATTCCCATAATGTGTATGTTGGTCTCTTTGATTGTGCCCCATATGTTTCTTAGGCTCTGTTCATTTTTCTTCTTGTAGTTTTCTTTTTGCTCTTCCAACTCAATAATTTTAGATGACTTGTATTCAAGTTTACTGATTCTTTCTTCTGCCTACTCATGTCTGCTGTTGAGTCCCTTTGTGAAGTTTCCAATTCAGTTATTGTATTTTTCAGCTCCAGAATTTCTGTTTGGTTCTTTTTATAATTTGTATCTCTTTGTTGATATTCTCATTTTGTGCATATATTATTTTCCTGATTTGCTTTAGTTCTTTGTGTTTTCCTTTAGCTCTTTCAGTGTATTTAAGACAGTCATTTAAAACTCTTTGTCTAGTAACTGCAGCCTATGTCTCTTTAGGGTCAGTTTCTGGAGATTGATGTTGTTACTTTCAGTAGGCTGCTTCTCTTTTTCTTTGTAGACCTTGTGATCTGTTGTTAAAAATTCGATATTTAAAAACAATAGCCACCTCTCTCAGTCTTTGCAGACTGGCTCCATGCAGGGAAAGACCTTCAATAATCTGCTCAGTATGAAAACTTAAGGTCTTCTCTGGCATGTGTCTTTCCTGGTCCTGTGCATGTGCTTTTATTTTTATTTTTTTCTAGTTTTGGCTGCTCGTTAACGTTTTAACTTTCTTAAAAGTCTGCTTCTTCTGGGGGACTTAAATGTTCTATTCTTTCTTTGTCTGTAGTCTCTAATCCCTAGGTAACCACAGGTCTACTGTTTCCACACACTGTGACATCTGCCACTGTTTTCAGATACCTCCAATATGCCCTCATACCCATCTGAGCTCCAAGTCAGTCAAGACAGAAACCAGTGCCTAAGGGCGCCTCCAGACAAGCCAGAATGTTGCACACAAGTTTCAGTCTTTTTCATCTATCCTAGGGGAGGGGCTGGGAATTGGGTGGCTTCCTCTGACTACACTGTACCACATCAGAGAGCGGGTGGTGCAAGAATAAGCAAAAACACCACAAAATGTCTTACCATTTTGGTTATGACTTTTTATTGTTTGGGCATTTGTTGGTTCCTGTGGATTTGTGACTCTTTTCTAAATTCCTACAAGGCCATCTTAGTCTATTGTTGTTTACTTGATGTTTTTGTGAGGAGGAAAAGGCCCTGGAGCTTCCAAGACTGACTTATTGCACCTCTTGAGGTACCTTAATTTAAAAAATAATTTCCCCAAATATTCAGGAATTAAATTATCCTCTTTTATTTTGTTGTAATAATAATAACAACAGTAATTTTATTCAGTACCTACTATATGCCAGGCACTGTTATACTCACTTGACCTTTTAAAATAATTAATTTGAACTTTACTACATTCTAGGTAGTATTATTATACCCGTTTCATAGGTGAGAAAACTGAGGCACAGAGATTAACCTACTGTCCATGTGGAACTAAGACAGACACATGGGGAATAAAATTGTAAGTCTTCAATAAGTAACATGAAGGCTCTTCATGATTTTATGTGGCTTAAGAGGAGGGGGTTACAGTAGGCCAGAAGAAGTTGGCTGGATCACACCTCCCCCCAACTTCTCTTGGCGCTATAAATGCTTTAAAATGGGATCTCAGACCTTGAGCTACACTCACAGTGGAATGTGACTGTGGCGGTGGATTGGCCAAATTAGTGCCCCTTTCCTTTGAAGCAGGAAATAACATGTAGCATATGATCCTAACCAGGAAGGCAAGAGAGGTCCAAACCCAGCCCTGTGGTGGGTGAATAACCAAGGGGATGAAGTGAAGTGGAGTTTCAGAGAGATGACAGACTTAACCCGTCGTGCAGCCAACGTCTTCACACAGACCTGTGGCCTCCAGGAGGGAGACAATCTAGCCTTGATTCTGCCTCGAGTGCCTGAGTGGTGGCTGGTGATCGTGGGCTGCATCCGAACAGGTTAGTGACCCAAGCAGACCTTTGGGCTCACCTAGAGCCAGTTTGTCCTGAAATATTAGGTGCTTTCTCTTCCCCCCAGTTGTTCTTCTTCACAGTCTTTCTTTTTCTCAGACTCACTCAAATATTATTTTACTCCTTCTGATCCACTCTCTCCCTTATACTCACACCCTCTCAAACACAAAGTCATAATTCTCTCTCTCTCTCTCTCTCTCACACACACACACACACACACACACACACACACACACTTTCTCTTACATGGTATCAGACATTCTTGCTTTTTTATAAGATTCATCAGTTGTTAACGTTTTGCCATATTCGAGCCCTCTCTCCCAGTGAGTCATTTAAGAATCAGTTGCAGACACTGTGACACCCACAAACACCAGATAAACACTGGAGCATGCATCTGCTAAGATCCAAGACATTTCCTTCACATAACCACAGTAGAGTTATCACGCAAGAAGTTTAACACTGATGCAATATAGTTACGTGATATACATCCATCGTCAAAATTCCTCGATTGTCCCAATAATGTCCTTTATAGCATTTATTTGGTTTAAATCAAAAATCCAATGCATTGCATTTAGTTGTTATACCTCCCCCGTCTCCTTTAATCTAGAATGTTTCTCTACGTTCTACACTGTCTACATGACGATGACAATTTTGAAGCGTCTAAGCCAGTTGTTTTGCAGAAGGTCCATCAAAATTTGTATTTCTGACTCCTTCTTCATGATTATCTTCAGGTTAGACATTTTTAGCCCAGGTACTAGAAGGGCAATATTGTGTCTTCCTTGGTGCATCACTTTGGGGATATACAAAGTTGGTTTGTCCTAGTATAATTGATATTGTTTTATGACTTTAGAAAGGTAGTATCCACCTTTGTAAAGGTACCTTTTCCCTTTGTAGTTAGTAAGTAATCTGTCGTGTAATATTTATGGGACTGTGTGAATATCCTGTTCTGCAGCTGTCTTTCACCTTATGGTTTGAGAATCCACTGATGATTCTTGACTGAAGTGAATATTTTAATGGTGGTCGTTTATTAGGATTTTCTATTTATATCATTCCCTCTATATTTATTAGTTGGCATTCTTCTATAGAGATTTTCCTTTCCCTTTTAATTGCTTATCTATGCATTAATCTATATAATAAGTATGGGACTCATGGATTCTTTTTTGAATCGCTTCAGTTGTATAATGCATGCTCATACAACAATATGTCGTGCTCTTGCTCACATATTCTCTGTCTCATGTTTTCTCACAAATAGTTGTTTAATCCATCAAGATCAAGAATTAACAGCAGTGGCTGAGGGAGTATAGAGAAGCCATGCCATCTGTATAGTGAAGAGATGGTCCATGAGAAACCCAAGACATGAATTGAGACCTCTGGGATAAGAAGAATTAAAGAGGAGTAGAAGCAAAGGATGGAAATTCCAAGAATGTTCATAGCACATGGAAATGCTTAGAGTCAGGAGTAGCCTATATGAAGAATGGTCATCTTGAAATAGAGAATAGAGTTGTGGGAGAGAAAGATGGAGAGTGAGCAGTGCCCTCAAAGTCAGGATGGGGGGAGTGTGGTGTTTTCCTGGAGAGAGGGTCCAGGTGTTAGTGAAGAGAAGAAATGTGGAGGGGAAAAAGTCAGTGCTCTGTGGAACTAAGCAGGCTAATAATACGGAAGGTGGGCAGTAGGAAGATTCAGGACAGGGCATCTGGTGGAGAAATTAGAACGCAATAGGGACACACAAAGACTTGAGCTAATTGTTGGTGATGGAAGATGGAAGGGAAAGTAGAAAAGTTCAAAGGACATTGTAGTTAACTTTGGGTATGACGAACGAAGGAAAGAGAGGAAATTCAAGATGACACAAGGAATGATGACAAGAGATGACAAGAGATTCACGATGACAGAGAAGGAAGTGAGAGGAGAAAAATGGGGGCAGGGATGCAGTGTCAGGGACACTGTCCTACTTGTATCTTTCCCAGATCCTGTGTAAATTTGTATAAAGAAGGACTCACCTGTCTACTGGCTAGATCCATTTAGAGTAGAAATTATTAGGGCAGGCGTTTCAAATTTTAATGTGCATAGAAATCTCTTGGAGATCTTGTTAAAATGCAGATTCTGATTCAGTAAGTTTGGGGTGGGGTGTGAGATTCTGTGTCCTAGGCGGTGTTGATGCTGTGGACCATACTTTGTATATCAAGAAGTTAGGGGATTTCTGTGCAGATAAACCAGGTCTGACAGCCAAGGTTGTGAGGCTGTGAAAGAGATACCAGAGCAAGCAGTTTCTTTCTCATCTCTAGGGATCGTCTTCATGCCAGGGACCACCCAGATGAAGGCCAAGGACATTCTCTACCGACTACAAGTGTCTAAAGCCAAGGGCATCGTGACCACAGATACCCTTGCCCCAGAGGTGGATTCTGTGGCCTCTGAGTGTCCTGCTCTGAAAATCAAGCTCCTGGTGTCTGACCACAGCCGTAAAGGGTGGCTGGACTTCCGATCACTGATTCAGTGAGTTTCTGGTCTGATGAATGTGCTTTCTGAGGAATGGCAGGAGAAAGCCACTCACTGCCAAGTGCTGGTAGAGAAGCAGCCAGTGGGAGGAAGCTCACCAGGTCTGAGCCTCTCTTCACAGCTATGTCTCTGATTTGCTGTGCAATCTTGGGCTACTTCCTTCTCCTCTCTTGGCTGCAATTGTTTTCTGTATAAAATGAGGAAATTGAACTTCTATGGCTCTGTCACTAAAGTATAATCACCCCTGTGCAAAGGAGATGTGTAAAGTCAGAGGGTTATTGTGTTGCATTTTCCTTGTAGGTGGGGAATCTGAAATATTATTTTTATGTAAATAATTAGCAATTAAAGAAGTTGAACGAAAGGTTAAGATGAATTTTTAAGGTGAAACTTGAGACTGAGAAAAAAATGACAGGCAGCTTTGGGAGCAAACACCTTCCATGTGTTAGGGGGTGGGTGTCTATAGGGACACCTTGAAGGGAAAGTTAGGGAAGTGCTAAAAGTAAGAAAGACCGCTCCACCTCCAAAACTCTGATTCTGCAAGCCTTCAGACATTCTTCATATCACACACAAACCATGCTGGATTTGTTTTCTTGAAGTAATTCCACAGTTTTTAAAGCTCTTTACTTCAACCCCCAACGGCAAATATTACAGTGAAATCACATCTTATGCTAGATTCTAAAGTCAGAGAATTAGATTAAAATAGCTTAAACAATACTCATTAAAACTCGCCTAAATTGTCCAGACTCAGTATGGTATCATTTCTACACAAGAGCCAGTGCTCCCTCCAGCACTGGGATTACTTGCAGCCTCTCTGACTGAGTACTATAGGAAGTTTGCATTTACAATTATAATAGGCCCAAGAAAGAGATTCTCAGCCAAGGAGAAGCTCCCCAAGAACCGAGGCAGATGGAGGGAGCTACGGATTCTACCTTCCATCTCTAGCTCATGCTAGGGCAGATGTACATATATATATTCTTTACACTCTCATTCTCCCTAGCTTTCTCTTTCCCACCCCTCAACACCAAGTTTATGAGGTTAAATTCCCATGAAGCTAGTCTGTGTAAAATACAGGGTTAGCAGTGTGACTAAAAGCATAGTATATGGATCACACTCTCTGAGTTTGAATCTTGGCTCTGCAACTTGCTGGCTATATGTCTTCAGGTAAGTTACCTAACCTCTCTGAGCCTCAGTTCCCTCATCTACAAAATGGGCATAAAAGCAGTACTTACCTCTTAGGGTTGCTATGAAGATTAAATGAGTTCTTATTTGTAAATCATTTAGAGCATTGTCTGGAATCATTGGCAATACTTTTTCAATGTTTATTAAAGTAAAAATAATCCTTCATATTTTCCCCACTTTTTAAAATGAAGAAATGTCAGTCCACCTATCCAAGTCACACATAAACTTTGTTTGATGCCTAATACTGGGAGTTGCAAACCCCAGTTTTCTGACTCTAAGCCTCATATTGCTTCTTTTGCTTCCCCAGAGGATGGAAAAACAGGAAACATGACTTCTGTCCTTTTGTATTGAATCCCTTTGCAGATCAGAATCCCCAGTTCACACCTGTATTAAGTCAAAGACCCTGGACCCAATGGCCATCTTCTTCACCAGTGGGACCACAGGCTTCCCCAAGATGGCAAAGCACAGCCATGGACTTGCTTTGCGATCCTTCTTCCCTTCATGGTAGGAGAGAGGGCACCAACTTAGAAGCTGGGCCACAGATCTGGGGTGAAGTGTGTATGTGTATGTGTATGTGTATGTCTATGTGCTGGGAAAAGAACTCCTCGTGGAATTGACCCAATGCTGTTTATCCTTTCTGCTCTCTTTGGTTCAGACCCCTAAGGGTGTGAGAAGTATAGACTATGTATGAGTGTTTGCTGACAGAAGCATCTGAATGACAAAGGAGGCACATTTGGGTCCTACCTGAGCACCTTCACAGCAGGCATGGAGGAGATGTGGGTGGAAACAGCAGGCATTCTGCTAACCACACAAATGACAAGCCCCTGTGTCACTCTCAGTGGTTCCAGGGTTTAGTGGGGAAAGATAAAACGCTCCAGCAATGTGACCTTATGTGACAGGTCTTCTCCTCTCCTCGATTGTGGACAAATCCAGCATGAAGTTTCCCAATCAGGAACTGTTAGGGAAAAATAATACCTGGAACTAAGCCACACCAAGCCACTGCCCTAACCTGGAACAAACATAGAGGCTGAAGCTGGGTTAACCATTTAATCAATTTTAAACCAAACTCTTCTCCCTTCTCCCCATCCACCAGCTAGTAACATTCAAACCAGACCACGTTCTGTATACTTTGTACATTATTAACCAGACCAGGGGGACAGAGAAGGCTTTTTGTAGACAGTTGGTATCTGTGGTAATGATAACAACTGAGTAGCAAAATCCTGGAGGAATGGGGGTGGAGAGAAGGGAAGGATAGTATAGTAGTCAGAATAGTATCTGAGGCCAACTGTATTTTGGAGTTAGCAGGAAATTACTGCAGCTGAAGACGTCTGATGTCCTCTGGTGCCTATCAGACACAGGCTGGATTCTAGCTGTCGCAGGGTCCCTGCTTGAACCATGGACAGCGGGGTCTACAGTCTTTGCCCATCATCTGCCCCAGTTTGATCCCAAGGTCATTGTACAGGTAAGAAGACGAACCTTTCGATATCAACAAACTCCCGGAAAAAACTTATTTCGAGTTCAAAAACTGGATCCAACTGAGAAAATACTTTATTTAGCAAAGAAGCCTCTTAGTATAATATAACCCTGGTTCTGGGTTTCTCAAATGTGAAGCACTGAATCAATCATTGTGTCAGAATTACATCAAGATGTAACTTTGAAGAAAACACATATTCCAAACCTTTCCCTAGAACTATGGATCAGACTTTGTGGACCTGGGAACCAGAATATACGTTTTGAGAAATGAAAGCAAACAGAACAAGCTCAGGCCTCCTGTATCCTGGATCCTGGCTCTACCAGGGCCAGGTAGCTGGTGTGTGAATGTTGTATTTGTGTGGCTACTCAATTTAATGACGTATTTAGAAACAAAGGCATTGGAATATGACAGATCTAGTTTCGTATCCCATGATTGACATTTATTAGTGGTTTACTTACCACTCTGAGCTTCAGTTTCCTCATCTGTAAAATGAGAGTCTTAATGGTTACTATCTCCACAAAATTGTTGGGAATATTAATGAGATGACATAGGAAAGATGTGTAAAGTGCTTAGCCCTGAAACTAGCACAGAGAGAACACTCAGTAAGTGGTAGCAGTTGCTGTTATGCATACACCATGATAATAACTGAGGTCACCTGCGTGAACTCCTTCAACGTATTTCTCTTCACTTAAAAATTATCTTTGTGTCTCCACTCACTCCCCTGCTTTCTATCTCAGAGGCAGACCTGCCCCTTCACCTCTCAATGTCCAACTCCCTCCCGACAACTGCTGCCGATCCTGTTCTTTTCCCTGCCCTTCTGTTTGGAGCCCCTCTCTATTAATCTTTAACTCATTAAACCTTTTCTCCTGTATTTTCAATCTCTCACTTTTCATTGACTCTACTCCCTCAGTCCATAAACATATTCAAAGTTCCTCATCCTAAGAACACCTTCCCTTCACCCTGGTACACCTTGGACCAGCCCCGTCTCTCCTCCCTTAAGGTCAACTTGCTCCATAGCACATTCTGCACTTGCTACAGCTACCGCCTGTTCCCCCAGCTTAGTCCTGAGCACCGCAGTCATCCAAGGCTCTGCCCTCAACTGTCCCTCCCCTCTAAGCAGCTGCCTTTACTTCCATTTCTCCAGCAGGTACATCACTCAGGTGGCTCTCAAAACTGTCCAGTCTTCTCTCTCCAGGCTACTTCCCCCCTGTTTTTCTGCTGGTTGGTTAAGTTCATCTGATCATCCCTCGAACACCTGAAACTGTACCTCCCACTTCTCATTCCCTGCCCCTATGTCAATATCTGCCTCTCCGTCATTATTTTCTGCCTGCATCCTGCCAGCCTCTGAGCAATAAAACTGCACAAACCACACTGAATCCACCTCTCTCCTTCCCCCACCAGGTCTAATTCTCCTTCCCCTACAAGGGGTGTCCCCAGAGTCTCAGTGTATTTTAAGCTTGAATGATTTCAAAGAATTGAGTCTACAAATTTACCCCAAACCCTGCATTTGAAAGTTTATTGTTTAATTTACTTTACACTTATTACTTTCGTGAATTTTTAAAAATAAACTTTTTAAATTACTTGGTTTCAGTCTCTCCTACTGAAGATGGGAGATAGTGACTAAAACGAAAAATGTTAAATTAAAAATTTACTATTCAAATTCACAAAACAAAACTTTCCCTTCATTCCCTCCTACCCATCCCCTCAACTTAGACTTCCTTGTGTTGCTCCAGTAGTACCTGACACATGCCATGTACGGAATTCATGCTCAATTTAGGTATACTGAAAGAATTAACCGATGAATAAATGGGCTCTCCTAGAGGAGAGGTCAGAGTTAAAATGCGAATAACAAATCTATATTTTAAATCTTAATTGTAAAAATAAAATTTTTTCTCTCCTAACTTTCTAGACATTATTCAAATACCCTATTACCCAATGCCTTGCTGCGCCCTCTGTATTTCGAATGATTCTGCAGCAGAATTCCACCAGGTATGGTAGAAGTGGCTGCAGTTGGTAACAGGAATCTTCGGGTAGGATTTTAAGTTATGTGATGCACTGTGGTCTGACTGATTTTAGCTATGGTTCTTTGAGGATACTGTGGGGGGGGGGGTGGTAAATGTTGGTGGTGATATTTAGCAGCTAGTCTAATTGGTTCTTTAAACAGAATTCAGAGAACCAAATGAAACACTCAGTGACCCTTGCATCATTGTGGGGTTTTTTTTTTTATAAACATTTTTGTTGTGAAATAAACATACAGAAAACTATATAAGATATACATTTACAGATTAATGAATTGTCGAAAATAAAACACTTATGCAACCGCTCACCCAAGGCACAGAAATAGAACATGGCCAGTGGCCCCAGAGACCTCCTCATGCCTCTCCATCTCCACTAAAGGAATCCACTATCTTGGCTTTTATGGTGTTCATTTCCTTATTTTCCCTCATAGTTTACATGGGAAATATCCCTAGACAAATTACTCTACTTTACTTGCTTTTGAACTTCGTGTAATCGTACATTATTCCATAATATCTGGCTTCTTTTTTCAACATTATGTTTCTAAGAAGTGTCCATGTTGTTACATAAGCTAGAGTTAATTTTCATTGCTGTATAACATTACATTTTATGAAAGTAGCACATTTTAAATCAGTTCTATTATTGGGCATTTGGGTAGTTTTCAGTTTGGGGCTATTGATGATTAATGCTGCATTGAATTTTTGAACATGTACAAAAACACATAATCACACATTGCTGTAGATCTTCTCTGGGAGAGGAATTGCTAGGTCATACTGACATTGCACCCTACTACCTTATTTCCCAAAGTATTGAACCAAGGTTTGCTTCCCCTAGCAGGGGAGGAGAATTCCCATTGTTCCACATTTCTGGCAATATTTGTTTTGGTCCAAGTTTTAATGTTTCCCAATCTGATGGGTATGTAGTATCACGCTGTAATTTTATTTTTGCATTTCCCCATGTTTGTGGATTAATTTTTAACTCACCTGATCTGCTCTTTGAAACTTAGGGTTGTTTATGTATCTTTTAGCAACTCTGAAATGGAAATGGCTACTTCAAAATCAGAGCTAACATGTTTTAGACATATAAGACTTAAAATATCAAGGAGTTCAATTTATGAACGTAACTGAAATACAGCTTGATTTTATTCATGAACCCTCAATCTGACAGAATTATGTTTCCAACTGTATTTCAAAGCTCATATTACAACTACTTGTTGCAAAGTTCTTGAGGTAGTGAACAAACCCCATGAAAATTCAACCAGGGCATGAATATTGACTCTGTTGGAGACTCTGCCCATTTTATGTACTTTGGATAAAGCTCAAGAAGAATGAGGAACATACGCTCAACGAAGCCAGCTCTCCTGTCCATCACTACAGGCTCTGTATATACGAGGAGAGGGTGACAAGGGATTCTGCCACCTCCCTCATCCCTACGAGCTAGATCAGCTCAGCCCCATGCAAGGTGGTACTAAGACCCCAATCACTTCTACCCATTTCCTTCAGGGAATCCATCATTATTTTGTGATGGTTTTTGTATTATTTATGGAAATCTTCATGGGGAAAATACATGAGAGGATTTACATCGCACAACGTACCTAGCAAACTGCTGCAAATGTTCACAGCAGACTTTTCTGTTCTCTCCCAAATTCCTGCTCTCAGGGCTGTTACCTGTGATCCTTCTTCCCTTCACTTACATGAAGCCTGGTCTTCCTTGATGTCCCGAGCAATTCATTTCCAACCCCTAATCTGCGTTCTCCAGCCAGAAACACAAAAGGCCTTCAGTTCACAGAAGCCCACTCTTCCCAGAAGGCGGTACACTTCTACTACCATCCTAGCATATCCTTGGGGTCTTATCCCTCAGCCCTTATGGTTTATACAAATATCCCTCTTAGCCACATAGAATGCTTAGAATGTGTTCCAAGCACACTTTTCTCCCTCTTGTTACATCAACATCCATATTCAATCCTGATCTCCCTGATTTAACCCATTAGCCTCACCACCACCACCACCACCTACCCCTGCCAGATGAGTTAACAGGTACCAACAGGAAGTGACTTCCACTTGGACTTGACCACCAGTAAAATGCCCAGAAGACAAGTAAGAAAGCGAAGAAGCAGAAGGGTGAATGATCCAGATGACAACGCTCTGAGCTCTCCCTGGGCCTGGGGCAGAGCGCCCAAGCCCAATCTGCGGAGGCCCTGTTGACACCTTGCCTTCCCCCCAGCCTCAGGTTCCCCACCCTGGAGCACTGCTGTACTGGTGGGGAGGCCCTGCTGCCCGAGGAGCAAGAGCTGTGGAGAAGACAGACAGGCATTCTGCTCTACCAGGCCTATGGACAGTCAGAGACGGTAGGTGATTGGTCCCTCTGGGCCAGTCAGGATGTGCTCGTCCACGGAGCCCAGCAGATGGGCTGAATCCTGCTATGAGTGTGTGCAGAGGCCTCACTGTGCACGCAGCGTTGCTCAAAGCCAATGGGAGGCTCCAGAGCTCTAGGCTAATTTGTCCCAAATCAATTTGCAGAAAAGACAATTGCAGCTCATCAACTTGTCAAAAGACCAATGTGCTGAAAACTATTGGACAAAAACTTAGAAAGGGGTCTAAGGACATGGTGCCACTGTACCTGTGAGAGTTAGTTTACGGGAGCCCAGGAGGGGCACTGGCATAGAAGGCACTCTCCAGGAGCATGGAAGCCACCACTGCAAGTCCTGTCCACCTCACCGTCCCTTCCTAGGCAGCCACCACAGGAGCAGGCAGGAGCTGGCCCCGGAAGTTCCCTAGTTCATTTCTGGGTGTTTATGAGGAGAGCACACAGCTTTGATTGTGAGACACTAGCAGGAGGAGAGATCTTCTATATACACAGCACACACACACACACACACACACACACACACACACATACACATACACACAGTGTGATCCCAAAGAGGATCACTGACCAGTCAGGTGGGCAGGGCATTCAAAGAATAATGCATGTCTTGAATCTCAAGGACTTTATCCATGATAGTGTGGGCAGGTATCTCACTTCTAACACATTTTCAATGCATTTCCGATGCTGGACAGAGCCACTTTCCCCTACCTCCCTATCATCCCTTTAGCTGACAGAGGGATGACTGTCATCTCAGAGCCTGTAGCAAAATAGCTGTTTTAGTCCCAACTGACATACTTGTCTGACATTATTTTGCAAAAGTAAATAAATAAATAATCAGTTACTGGGTCTGCTTCCAGGCTTGAGAAATGTTAAGACTCTAGGACTGTCCTTGCTGGTTCACAGTTTGCATTCAGACAAGAAGGGTGAGGTTACAACTATGCACTACACCCATGATGCCAGTCCCTTTGCATCAACTATTCATAACAAGAAAACACTCCCCGATACCCGGATGGTGCTTTATTTCTCCAAACATTTTCACACCTATCCACTCATCTCTGCAACATTTTCCACATGCCTAGAGTGTGAGCAGCGACATTGCAGAGGGGAAAGTACTTCCTCTCTCAGGAGATCAGACCCCAGTTCAGATCTCAGCCTTGCCAGTTATAGGCTTCGAGACTATCAGCATATCACTGAATCTTGCAGAGTCTAGCTTCCCCATCTCCAAAATGGAAATATAATGCCAATCTTGCCAGGTTATGGTAAGGTAAATGAAAGAAAGTATACAAAGCTCTGGGCACAGTGTCTAACCCCTATTGCATTTATGGTTGTCACGGTTGTTTTTAGGTAGGTATTGTGTTTAGATGCTGGGGGTGCAGAGATGGATGGGACAATCTCTATTCTCTGAATGCTCATTATCTACTGAGGGAAACAGACAAGCAGTAATACAAGTGTAGGGAAAAATACCACAGAAAGAGAATCTCCCAACTTCCTTTTATTAGGGCCTGAATGATAGCTAGTGGCAGTTGTTTATTGAATACTTGGTGTGTGCCTGGCACACACTCACAAGCACTCTAAGCGATAATGTTATAATTACCCCCCTTTGACAGAGGAGGAGATCAAGGGGGATTACTTGGTACATAGCTAGTGAGCAGTGGAGTCAAGATTCAAACCTTGGTCTCTCTGAGTGTAAAGCGCTTAACTTTAGGAAGAATGATAATTTAGAGAATCATAAAGAAGGAATAAGGTTCATCAGGAAGACATAGGGGGTAGGGGAACAACGTGAACAATCTGAATAATCTCAACACAGCTCTGAGAAGCAGTTGAGGCAGCTACAAGTAAATGTTTGTTAAATATACTCATGGCCCTCCCCGGCAAATGGACACATGTCTGGCATACAGTGGGCACTCCACACCCTACGTTACATGCCCACAGCCCTGGGCTCACTCCTCTGCTTCTTGTTGGCCTCTCCCACTGGACTCTGTAGCCCCAGCACCGGGCTCAGGCCCAGCCCATGTCAGGTGCAGTGAACGTCTGCTGACTAGAGTTGGGTCGATGCCTTCTAGCTTCGCCATGAGGGCTTTTTGCACAGCATCAAATGACATCTATGAGCAAGGATGCTATGTTTTTGTGATCAGCCTGGACGCTTGGCTAACCCCAGTTCTCTTCTTTGCGAACAGGGAACAACTTGTGGCACTCTCCGGGGGATGAAGATCAAGCCGGGTTCCATGGGGAAGGCCATCCCACCCTACGACATTCAGGTCTGGTGGTAAAGACATTGGCAGAGAGCAGTTAGTGCTCGGCTATGGTGGGACCATTGTGTGACACGAGGTGACAGAACCAGTCATGCCTCCCGGTTGTCCTTCGTCTTCTCCGCCTACTTTTCCTCCAGTTTCCTGGGGAGGTTTCAGTTGAGACCTGCAATGTCCTGGGCATGAGTGCAGCTTGCCAGGACAGCCAGAGGCCTCATGCACCGAGCCTGGGAAAGAGTACTGGCAGTAGCTCCGGCGGCTCTCTCCACTGCCGGTGCTTTTAGTTTTTCCTGATCCGTGTTTTCTAGCTTGAAGACACATTTGTGATGTCTATATATGCATGAAACACATAGACCCATGGCTTGGGTTTCACCATTTGCTGATTTCAAAGACTTTTGACAGTTTTATTCTATTTTCTGACAGGGCTCCTCTACCACAACCCCCTCCCCCAATTACCCCCACTGTGTCACATGAATGAGCCAGGCAGTGTTTGGGTGGGGCAGGAGTGTTGGGGATCCTTGCAGGGTGGGATTCACAGGTCTCTTGCTCCAGATCATTGATGACAAGGGCAACATCCTGCCGCCCAACACTGAAGGAAACATTGGCATCAGGATCAAGCCCACCAGGCCCATAGGCGTCTTCATGTACTATGAGGTAAGGACACACCATCTGCCCCCATACAGGCCCACAAATCCTTGCAGGGAGCTGTGTAGGTGATAAGGGACTGGACTCAACTCTGCATCCTGAGACTTCTTCCTTCTTCCTTTATTCATTCCAAGTCAATGAAACCTGTTCTAGTTAATCTCAAAGCTCATAGTGTGTTCCCACATCCCTTTCTGTCATAACCCATCTGGCACTTATGGGCTGACTGTTGGGGTAGAAAACAGCCTGGCTTCAGACCCACCAGACTTGGGGTGCAGTGATCTCTTGTGGTTAAGAATGCTGGCTTTGACTCGGTTCACATCATACCACCCCACTTACCAACAGGGTACAAACAAATCTATTAATCTCGCTGAGCCTCCAGGGGCGCTATTATCCCCACTTTAAAGAGGAAGAAACTGCAGATTGGAAGCTTTACATGTCTTTCCCATGTCAAATAAATGGCAAGTCTAGGATTCAAAGTGGTGTGTTTTGGACCCCAAACTCTAAATGAGAAATCCAGGGACTACAGAAACCTACCATAGACTATAAGGAAACCTGCTGTAACTCTTCATCAGACAAACCCTAGCTAGCAGTGGCCACTAAGAGGAAATCCTCAGCTTCCAAGATGGACTGTAGAAGGGTAGACAGACCCTGAAATTGATCTCAGACTCCATCTCCTTTCTACAAAGTCACAGCCACTGGTGTCACTGCTGTGCTCACACTATGGCCTTGAGTGGGTGGGTGGGGTCCTGTCCCTTGTGGTACTATTGTCCAGAAGCAATCATGCAAGCCTTAGCCTTAATTCTCAGTAGCACAGTTTAAAGGTTGGATAAAAGGGAAAACGAACACAGAGTAACAGGTGTATAGAGCAGCAGTTCTTAATACTGCCTGCACGTTAGAATCATTTGAGGGAATTTTTTTTTTAAATACTTGGATCCAACCACAGAGATTCTGGTTAAATTGAACTGTGGTGGTCCAAAGCCATGACTTAAAAAAAATTGTACATAACATATTTTATTTTGCAAAGATGTCTTCACATATGGCCACACTGATTTCTTTCATTTCACACGTTCTCATGGCAATGAGACGTGTCACTCTTCCACTGAGATTTGTTGGCTTATATTCTGTTCTTTTCTTTTTATTGAGGCATATATATATATATATATATATATATATATATATATATAATATAAAATTTACCCCTTTCACCATTCCTGAGCATACAGTTCAGTAGCATTGAGTAAAATTTACAATATTGCACAACCATCACCACTATGCATCTGCAGAAAATTTTCACCATCCCCAGAAGAAATTCTGTTCCCACTAAACAATAGTTCCCCAGTCCCCATCTCCCCAGCATTTGGTAACCTATAATGGTACTTTTTGTCTTTAAGAACTTGCCTATTTTAGTTACCTCATATAAGTGGAATCATACAACATTTGCCCTTTTGTGTCTGGCTTATTCCACTTAGCACAATGTTTTCAAGGTTCATCCATGTTTTAGCAAACTGTCATCTTTTTGAGACTGAATAATATTCCATTGTATGTATATACCAAGTTTTGTATATTCATTAAACTCTTGATGGACATTCGGTTGTTTCCACCTTTTGGCCTTTATGAATAATGCTGCTATGAACACTGTGCAGGTAACTGTTTGGGTCCCTGCTTTCCCTTCTTTTGGTTATATGCCCAGAAATGGATTCGCTAGATCATATGGTAATTTTGTTTAACTTTTTGAGGAATGGCCATACATGTTTTCCACGTGCACAAGTGTTTTCATTTCTCCATATCCTTACATACACTTGCTATTTTCAGTTTATTTTTAATAATGGCCATTCTAATGGGTTTGAAGTGGTAACTCATTGTAGTTTTGATTGACATTTCTCTAATGACTAGCATCTTTTCGTGTTCTTATTGGCCATTTGTATATCTTCGGAGAATTGTCTATTCAAGTTCTTTGCCCATTTTTAATTGGGTTGTTCATTTTCCTATAGTTGTTGTTTCTAAGTTGTAAGAGTTCTTTATGTAGTCTGGATATTAATACCTTATCAGATATGCAAATTATATGCTTTGCAAATATTTTCTCCCGTTCAGTGGGTTGTCTTTTCACTTTCTTGATAGTATCCTATGACATACAAAGTTTTTAAATTTGGTGAAGAATATTTTATCTATTCAATACTTTTTCTTTTATTTCCTGTGCTTTTGGTGTCATATTCAATAAATCACTGTGAAATCCAAGGCAAGAATTTCCCCTGTGTTTTCTTCCAAGAGTTTCATAAGCTCAGCTCTTACATTTAAGTTTTTGATCCATTTTGAATTAATTTTTGTGTATGATATAAGGTAACTTCATTCTTTTGCATGTGGACATCCAAGTTTCCGAGCACCGTTTGTTAAAAAGACTCTCTTTCCCACTGAATGGTCTAGGCACCCTTGCCTAAAATCAATTGACAGTATATGTGAGGATTACTTTTTGGGTTCTCTATGCTATTCCAGTGGTCTGTATGTCTCTTTTTATGAATGTATCACATTGTTTTGATTGCTATAGCTTTGAAGTAAGTTTCTGAAATCAGGAGTGTAAGTCCTCCAACTTTTTTCTCCTTTCTAAAAGTTGTTTTTGCACTTTGGGATCCCTTGAGATTTTATGTGAATCTTAGGATGGGTTTTTCTATGTCTGCAAAAAAAACACCATTGAAATTTTGATAGCGATTGCACTGAATCTGTAGATAATGTTGGGCAGCATTGTCAGCTTAATATTGTCTCAAATCAATGAATATGGGATGCTTTTCCATTTATTTATGTCTTCTTTCTCTTTTTCAGCAGTGATTTTTAATCTTCAGTGTACAAGTCTTTCACCTTCTATACTAAATTTATCCTTAGTATTGTATTCTTATTGATGTTTTCTTAATTTCCTTTTTGGATTGTTACTTGTTAAAGTATAGAACCACACCTTAAGTTTTGTGCATTGATTTTCTTTCCTATAACTTTGCTGAATTCCTTTATTAGCTCTAACAATTTGTGTGTGTGTGAGAAAGTTTTTTAGGGTTTTGTACATGTAAGATCATGTTATCTGTGAACAGATCTAGTTTTAATTCTGTTTCATCTTGGTGCCTCATTTCTTTGTGCTGCCTAATTGATCTGGGTAAACTTCCAATACTTTGTTGAGTAGAAATGGTGAGATCAGGCTCTCCTGTCTTGTTCCTGATCTTAAGAGAAAATCTTTCAGTCTTTTACCAGTGAGAATGGTGTTAGCTATGTTTTTTTTTTAATATATGGCCTTTGTCATGTTGAGGATGTTTCCTTCTATTACTAGTTTATTAAATAAACAAGTGTTTTTTATCATGAAAGGGTACTGAATTTTGTTAAATGCTTTCTCTGCATCAATTGAATAGATATGTAGTCCCCCAGCCCCCACTTTCGTTCTATTAGCATGGTTCATTACATTGATTGATTTTCATATGTTGAACCAGGAATAAATCCCACTTGGACATGGTATATAATCCTTTTAATATGTTGCTGAAATCTGTTTGCTAACATTTTGCTGAGAATTTTGCCCTAATTATTCATAAGGGTCTGTAGTGTTCTTTTCTTGTAGTATCTTTGTCTGGATTTGGTGTCAGAGTAATGTTGACCTCATAGATTGAGTTAAGGAATATGTCCCTCCTCTTCAGTTTTTTGGAAGAGCTTAAGAATAATTGGTATTAATTCTTCTTTAAATGTTCGGGAGAATTCACCAATGAAGCCATCAGGTCTGGGGCTTTCTTTTCAGGGTGGGGAAGGATGAGAGGGTTGATTACTGATTCAATCTCCTTACTAGTTATATAGTTCTATTCAGATTTTTTATTTCTTCATGATTCATTTTTGGTAGATTATGTGTTTCTAGAAATTTGCCTCTTTCATCTAGATTATCCAGTCTTTCGGTGTATAATTGCTCATAGTGTTCTCTTATAAACTTTTCTTTTTTTGGAATGTAAAATTGCTAGTAATATCTCCTCTTGCATTTCCAATTTTAATAATTTGAATCATCTTTTTTCTTAATCAATATAGCTAAAAATTTGTCAATTTTTGATCTTATCAAAGAACCAACTTTTGGCTTTATTTGTTCTCTCTATTGTTTTCCTATTCTCTATTTTATTATTCTTAGATCCAAACTTATTTCCATCCTTTGCTAGCTTTGGATTTAGTTTGCTCTCCTCTTTCTTGTTACTTAAGGTGTTAAGTTATTGACGTGAGATTATTTTTTCCTAATGTAGGTGTTTAAAATTCCAAAGCAACACTGCTTTTGTTACAATCACAAGCTTTGGTATGTTGTAGTTTGGTTTTTATTTATCTCAATGTAATTTCCAATTTCCCCTGTGATTTCATTTTTGACTTATTGGTTGTTTAAGACTGTATTGCTTAATTTTCTACATATTTGTGAATTTCTCACTTTTCTTTTTGTTGTTAATTTTTAATTTCATTCTATGTGATCAGATAAGATACCTTGTATGATTTCTATCTTCTAAAATGTACTAATCTTTGTTTTGTGGCATATGATGTGGCCCATCCTTTAGAATGCTCCATGTACATCTGAGAAAAATGTGTGTTCTCTTGTTCTTAGCCAGGGTATTTTATATATCGGCCAGATCCAATTGGTGTGTAGTGTTAGTCAAGTCCTCCACTTGATTATTGACCTTCTTTCTGGTTGTTCTATCCATTATTGAAAGTAATATATTGAACCCTCCAAATGTTATTGTAGAACTGTATATTTCTCCCTTCCATTCCATCAATGTTTATTTTATATAATTTGGAGTTTTGATTTCTCCCTTTAATTCTGTCAGTGTTTGCCTCATATATTTTGGCACTATGCTGTTAGGTGCATATACATTTCTGAATGTTATATAGTCTCAGTGAATTAATCTTTTTTTCAGTATATAATGCCCTTTTTTTGTTACTTGTACCAGTTTTCAACTTCAAGTTTATTTTTTCTGATATTATTATATAGCCACCCTAGCTCTCTTTTGGCCCCTATTTGTAGGGAATATCTTTTTCCATCTTTTCAACCTACTTGTGTCTTTGAATCTGAAATGAGTCTCTTACAGACAGTGTAGAGTTGGATCATGTGTTATCAACTATTCTGCAAATCTCTGCCTTTGGATTGAAGAGTTTCATCCATTTACATTTAAAGTAATAATTGATAAGAAAAGACTTACATATGCCATTTTGCTATTCATCTTCTATATGTCTTAATGTTTTTTTGTCCCTCATTTCCTCCACTACTGCCTTCTTTTGTGTTTAGTTGATATTTTGTAGTGACACATTTTGCTTCTCTTCCAACTTCCTTTGGTTTATATTCCTTAAATATTTTCTTCATGGTTACTATGGGGATTACATATAACATCCTAAAATTATAACAATCTAATTTGTATTGATACCAAATTAACTTCAAGTACATACAAAAGCTCTACTTCTAAGCATTATGATGGTGTGAGACAATCCCTTTGTTTCTCTCCTTTAATCTACAACTAGTGAAACACCCATAACTCAACACCGGTTCCTCTTCTCAACACACCAGGACACAAGAGAGATCTACACATCTGTAATCTGAAGGTGGGTGGGTTGGAACACATAAAGGAGGCAGAACCAGGGCCCCCGATACTGGCCTCCTGACTATCATGGGTGAGCCACAGCCCCAGAGAATCCAGTAGCAGCAGTGAAGGTGACACACATGACTCTGGCTTCCAACTGCAGCAGTGCCCATGGCCACAGAGAACTGGGCAGCAGTAGAAGTGAGCCCCATGACCCCAGTCCGTTTAGCCACAGGAGCACATGAAACTCCAGACCCCTGCTTGTGGTGGTGGGGCCCATAAACTTGACAACCCCTGACGCCAGCTTCTACCCCTCCCTCCAACTTCCCCCACTGGGGCAGCAGTGGCTGCAACCTAAGCAACCCCAGACACAGCAGAAGTTCTGCCATACCAGTGCTCCTGGTGGTGATGCCAGCAACAGAAGTGACACCAGCAACAGCAAGGCACCAGTGACCCCAGGGGCACAAGAAGCAATTATGAGGGCATGGGGCCACACCTTGCACAGAGACAATGGAAGATGGAAAGTGCAGATTCTCAAATACCACAAGAGGCAGCTCTGGAAAGACAAACCAAAAACTTGTGCTATAGTGCCACCTACTTAAAAACAAAGGAAACACCTCTAGTTACAAATTGTTGGTTTGTTAGAAACAAAGTAAGCAAAACTTTATCTATTAAGAAAGGTGTTGGACACTTCAAATGCACTGGCACAGGAACATTTCATCAAGCACCATGAAAAACAATAGCAATGCAGTATCCCAAAAAGAAAATGACAATTCTCCAGAAACCAAACTGAAAATCACAGAAGAGCGTGCTTTAACTGATGGAGAATTCAATATAGCTATCATGAAGAAACTCAATGAGCTACAAGAAAACTCAGAAAAGCAATTCAATGAGCTCAGGAATAAAGTTGATGAACAGAGGAATACTTCACAAAAGAGATTGGTTACCCTAAAAAAGAAACAAATTCTGGAGCTGAAGAACTCTATAAAATGAGATAAAGTCAGTAGAAGGAAGGAAATAAAAATCAGAGCAGAAACAAATACAATAGAGACTTAAAAGACAATAGAAAAGATCAATGAAAGAAAGCTGGTTCTTTGCAAGATAAACAAAATTGACAAACCTGTAGCTCAACTCACAGAAAAAAAGAGAGAAGGCACTGATAAATAAAATAAAAAACAAAAGAGGCATAATAACAATGGATACTACAGAAATACAAAAGATTGTGAGAATATTATGAACAAAAAATGGACAACCTAGAATAAATGGAAACATTCTTAGAATCATGCAACCTTCTAAGATTGAATCATGAAGAAATAGAAAATCTGGAGAGACTGATAAACATTAAGCAGATTGAAACAGTAATTGAAAACCTCCCAGAAAGCCAGATGGCTGCACTGGTGAATTCTACCAAACATTCAAAGAAGATTTAATACCCATCATATTCAAACTATTCCAAAAAATTGAAGAGGAAAGACTGTTCCCTAACTCATTTTACAAGGCCAACATTAGACTGATACCAAACCAGACAAGGATAACACACAAGAAAAAGAAAATTGCAAGCCAATATCTCTGATGAACCATAGATGCAAAAGTTATCAACAAAATATTAGCAAACCTAATACAACAATACATTAAAAGGATTATACGCCATGATGGAGTGGGACTTATTACAGGGATCCAAGGATGGCTCAATATAGGCAAATCAAGCAACGTGATACACCACATTAACAAAACAAAGAATGAAAATCATATGATTATCTCTACAGTTGCAGAAAAATCATTTGACAATGTTTAACATCCATTTATGATTAAAAATAACTCTCAATAAAGTGGGTATGGAAGGAATATACCTCAACATAATAAAGCCCATTTATGACAAACCCACAACTAAAACCATACTCAACAGTGAGACGCTGAAAGCCATCCCTCTAAAATCAGGAAGAAGACAAGGATGAGCATCCTCGCCCCTCTTATTCAACATAGTATTGGAAGTTCTAACCACAGCAGTTAGGCAAGAAAAAGAAATAAAAGGCATCCAAATTGGAAAGGTGACAAAGTTTGCTTGTCACCTTATTTGCAGATGACATGATTTTATATGTAGAAAACCCTAAAGACTCCACCAAAAACTATTGCAACTAATAAATGAAAAGAGGAAAGTTGCAGGGTACAAAATCAGTATACAAAAATCTGTTGCATTTATATACAATAACAATGAACTAGCAGAAGAATGCATTAAGAAAAAAATCCCATTTACAATCACAACAAATAGAATAAAATCCTTAGGAATAAATTTAACTGAGGAGGTGGAAGACCTGTACACTAAAAACTATAAGACATTGTTGAAAGAAATTGAAGAAGAAGCAAAGAAATGGAAAAGTAGTTCATGCTCATGCATTGGAAGGATTAACATTGTTAAAATGTTCATTTTACCTAAAGTAATCTGCAGATTCAGTGCAATCCATATCAAAATCGCAATAACATTTTTCACAGAAATAGAACAAAAAATTCTAAATTTGTCGGGAACCACAAAAGACCCCAAGTAGCCAAAGCAATCCTGACTGAGAAAACAGAACAAAGTGGGAGGTATCACACTTGCTGATTTCAAATCATACTACAAAGTTATACTATTCAAAATAATTTGGCAGAAAAACAGACACATAGATCAATGGAAATAGTTGAGAGCCCAGAAATAAACTCACACATATATGGACAACAAACTTATGACAAGGGAGCCAGGAATCTACAATGGAGAAAAGAAAGTCTCTTTAATAAATGGTGTTGGGAAAGCTGGACAGCCACACACAAAAGAGTGAAACTAGACCACTATCTTACGTCATACACAAAAATTAACTCATACACAAAAATTAACTCAAAATGGTTTAAAAACTTGAATGTAAGACCTAAAACCATAAAACTCCTAGAAGAAAACATAGACAGTGTGTGATTTGACATTGGTCTTAGCAATATATTTTTGGCTATGTCTCCTCGGGCAAGGGCACCAAAACCAAAAGTAAACAAATGGGACTACACCAAACTAAAAAGCTTCTGCACAGCAAAGGAAACCATCAACAAAACAGAGAAGGAAAAAAACCTGTGATTTCACTCATATGTGGAATATTAAAAAAACAAACAAACAAAACAAAAGCAAATGCATAGATATGGAGAACATATTAATGGTTATCAGAGAGGATGGGGGTTGGAGGGCAAAGTGGGTAAAGAGGGTCAATTGTATGGTGAAGGATGGAAACTAGAGTTTTAGTGGTGAGCATGCTGTAGTGTATAAAGAAGTCAAATTGTAATGTATGCATGAAACATATGATGCTATAAACCAATGCTACCTCATTAAAAACATGTAAGCAGTAAAAGAAACACAAACAAGAAACTCTACTTCTATAGAGCTTTGTCCCCTCTTTCTGATACTGATGCCATAAATTATATCTTTGTACACTGTGTATCCAAAAATATAGACTTAGAATTCTTTTTTATAAATTAAAAAAAACCTATAGAAAATTAAAAGTGGAGTCACAAATCAAAATTACAGTAATATTGGCTTTTACAGTCGCCCACACACTTACCTTTTCCGAAGATATCTTTATATGGATTTGACACATGTCTAGAGTCTTTTCATTTTAACCTGTAGGAATCCCTTTACCATATCAGCTAGGGCAGGTCTAGTGGTAATGAACTCCCTCAGCTTTTTTCTGAAAATATCTTAATTTCTCCCTCATTTTTAAGGAGCGATTTGAAGGCAGGATAGAGAAGTCTTGACTGACAGGTTTTTTCTTTCAACACTTTAAATATGTAATCCCACCACCTCTGGCCTTCAAGGTTTCCTATGAGAATCAGCTGATAATCTTACTGAGGATCCTTGTATGTGATGAGTCACTTCTCTTGCTGTTTTCAAGATTCTATTTGGCTTTCAATATTTTGATGTTTATGTATCCTGGTGTGGGTCTCTTGGGATTATCTTACTGGATTTCTTTGAACATCTTGTATTTGTAAATTCATGTGTTTCATTACATTTGAGAAGATTTTGCCCCTTATATCTTCAAATAATATTCCGGTCCCTTTCTCTGTTTCATTTCCTTCTCTCATAATGCACATGTTTGTCTGCTCAATGGTGTCATGCAAGTCCATTAGGCTCTGTTTTTCTTCATTTTTTTCCTGTTTGCTCCTCAGACCCATAATTTCTATTCTGTCTTCAACTGTCTGATTCTTTCTTATTCCTGTTTTAAACTGCTGCCAAACACTTCAGTGAATTTTTGGTTTTAGTTATTGCGCTTTTCTAGAACGTCTGTTTGGTGCCTTTACATAATTTCCATCTCTTTGTTGATATTCTCATTTTGTCCACATGTCATTTTTCTGACTTATTGTAGTGCTTTGTCCATTTCTTCCTTTACCTCTGTGACCACATTTAACAAACTTGATTTAAACTGTTTGTCTAGTAAGTCTTATGCCTGGGCTTCCTCAGGGATGGTTTCTGTCAATTAATTTCATTCCTTTGAATGAGGCATGATTTTTTTTAAATATTTATTTATTTTATTTATTTATTTTTTACTTTTGGCTGTGTCGGGTCTTAGTGGCAATACACAGGATCTTTGTTGCAGCATGTGGGATCTTTTGTTGCAGCGTGTGGGCTTCTCTCTAGTTGTGGCGTGTGGATTTTCCCCCCTCTAGTTGTGGCGCACAGGCTCCAGAGTGCGTGGGCTCTGTAGTTTGCAGCATGCGTGCTGCCTAGTTGAGGGAAACGTGCTCAGTAGTTGTGGCACGCGGGCTTAGTTGCCCCACGGCATGTGGGATCTTAGTTCCCCGACCAAGGATTGAACCCATTTCCACTGCATTGGAAGGTGGATTCTTTACTACTGGACCTCCAGGGAAGTCCTGAGGCATGATTTCTGTCTCATTGTATGTCTTGTAATTTTTAGTTGAATATTGGGCCTCTCACTATTACAATGTGGTAGCTCTGGAAATCAGATTCTCCTGCTTCCCTGGGGGTTGGGGTTGCTGGGGTTTTATTGTTGTTATTGTTTTGTTTTGTTGACCACTGAAGCCCATAATAGTATGTTTGTTTTGAGACGTTTCCAAACTCTTCCTGCAAAGACAATTATTTGCCATGTGTGATCATACTGAAGTTTCTGACCATTTAGCTCATGTTCAGCTAATGTTTTGACAGAGATTTTCTTGAGTGCCAAGAGGTCAAACAAACAAAAATACCAATAACAACAAAAAGGAGAGAACAACCAATGTACAATTTAGGTCTGTGCTGGGGTACTCCTTCACCACTTAGCTAGGCTTGCTCTGAGCCTAGAGATCAGTCTGAGGTGAAAGCTTAAGATCTTCCTAGGACTCTTGTGAGCACACGTCTTGCTCAGGTATGTGCATGGTTTTCTAAATACCGCCATGTGCACAGCTGTCTTGAATATCCTAATTTCTCGAAAGAATCTCACCCCAGCTTCTCCTCCAGACCTTGATGATCTATTGTATATCTCCACCCATAATTTCTTACCTCAGGCATCTTTTAGTTTTGTAGTCTTCCAGGTAGCTTCTATGAACAGTGCCTATTGCTTTTCCCACTTATATTCTGAGTTACATGAACTGGGTGCCTTGCACCAGTCCTCCAATTATTCCGAGACAGGTTACAACAGTTGTGTACGATAATTTGCAAATGAGATCTTCTCTGCTCTCTCTGGTTGGAGCCGGGGGACCGGGAACTGGGCTGCCATCTGCTCAAGACCAAAACTGCCATGCAGGACAGGGGAGCAAGGGTGAATAAAATGTCACAAAGCTTTTCTACCATTTTTAAGATGGCTTTTTCTTGATTGGGTATTTATAAGGTTGTTTTAAGCCTTTGACTCTTTCCCAGATGTCGTACATAGTCAATTCAACTTCTTATACTTTTTTTGTGGTTTTGTGGGGGAAATGAGACCTTAAGTCTTCCTCATATGCCATGTTTTTTTGACATCACCCACCAGTAGCACTTTTTAAAAGTAGTCATGGTGAAGAACTCACTTTGGTGCCTCTATAGACTCTGACCATCTCTGTGTGGTAGATGTGATACTATTCTCCTACCATTCAGGAGCTTTTCAATGGCTCTGAGAATCTACTTCCAAGAAGCTCAGGCCCAGAGAGACAAAGGAATCCCTTCCCTGGGTGTGGGAGTCCCATCTGCAAGGTTCCAATCTCTGACCCTACCTGAGATGATTGACATCAAGAAATTTCATTTCCTTAAGGGAAGACTTGTCCACAGGGATGTGTCAGGTCAACTGTATCACAGTACACTGAGATGGACAGCAGTTCAAATGGTACATGAATTGGGGTGGGACTTTTTCTGTACCCTTTGGTGTGGTGTCTCCTAAATTTCAGTCATTGAATTCCACGTCAACTATTTTTTGCCATATCCATGCACCATCTATATTATTACTTACATTATTTTTCACTTTAAATCAAATTATTACTTTAAAGCATTTGTTTCAAAAAGAATTTGATCTGGTATCACAAGTGGAAAACAGTATCCCTTGCCAAAAACAGGAGGCAATTATAACCGTAACTATAATACACACAAAACATTTTCTTAAATTCTAGCTAAATTCTATTTTCACTAAAAGTTCTGAAATGGTGTAAAACTCTAAATGGAAAGTTACCTTTAAGACTGTATAAAAATAAAAAATTAAAGGCAAAACACGTTCTGAAATGGAAACTTATCTTACTCTTGGTACTTCCGGAGCTTTTAAAAATATGTCAGAGAATCTCAATATCATCAGACCAATTGGATGGGACTCTAAAAAAGGATGCAATTTAATGTTTAAAGATTTTTTTTTTCTGAAACCTCTTAAAATTATTCCATGTTCCAGAAGAAGAAAAATCCCAACACAGTGCTTAGTGGTCACATGCATAGGCTGTAAATTCAAATGCCAACCCTCCCACTGCCCAGCTGAGTGACTTTGAGTGAGTTATTGTGCCTCCTTGAACATCACTTTCCTCTTCTGTAAAATGGGCTAAAAAATGCCAGCCTCGGGCTTCCCTGGTGGTGCAGTGGTTGAGAGTCTGCCTGCTAATGCAGGGGACATGGGTTCGAGCCCTGGTCTGGGAAGATCCCACATGCCGCGGAGCAACTAGGCCCGTGAGCCACAATTACTGAGCCTGCGCGTCTGGAGCCTGTGCTCCGCAACAAGAGAGGCCACGATGGTGAGAGGCCCGCGCACCGCGATGAAGAGTGGCCCCCGCTTGCCACAACTAGAGAAAGCCCTCGCGCAGAAACGAAGGCCCAACACAGCCATAAATTAATTAATTTTAAAAAAAATGCCAGCCTCACACAGATCTGTAAGGTTCACAGCAGCTTTATGCATAATAGTTAAAAATGAGACTACCCAGACGCCCTTCAGTGGGTGAATGGTTAAAATGTGTCTCATCCGTAACGTGAGATACTGATCAGCAATAAATATGATCAAACTATTGATGAACACAACAATGTGGATGGATCCCCAGAGAATGATACTGGGTTTAAAAAAAGAGCCAGTCCCAAAGGTTATATATTATATAATTCCATTTATGTAATATTATTAAAATGACAAAATCATAAAAATGGAGAATAGGTTAGTCATTGCCAAGGGGTTAGGTATGGGAAGGGAGGAGGGAGAAGGAGAGGAGAGAAGTGGATGTGGATATAAAAGCAACGTGAGAGATCCTGGTGATGAAGGGACTGTTCTGTACCTTGACTGTGGTGGTAGACACATGGACCTACACATGTGACAAAATGGCATAGAACTAGATACACTCACACACACACATGAGTACAAGTAAAAAACTGGGGAAACCTGAGTAAGATTGGTGGATGGTATCAATGTCAATATCCTGGTTATGATAGTGAGCATTATTTTTGCAAGATGTTACCATTAGGAGAAACTAGGTAAAGGGTACATGAGATCTCTCTGTATTATTTCTTATAACTGCATGCAAATATACAATTATCTTAAAAGTTTAATGAAAACTACCAGCTTCATAGGCTTTCTGTGAGGCTCAAATGAGGTAATATTTTGGGAAGAAAATTCATTCAACAAAGGTTTATTGACACCTCCCGTCTGTCCAGCCACTGTGTAAATGCAGAGCTTATAACAGTGAATAAAATACAGTTATGCTCTAGCGGAAATTTTATTTTACTGGAGTGGCACACAGAAGTGAGTTGTTATTTCTAAAAATTGTTCTGGGGACTTCCCTGGTAGCGCAGTGGTTGAGAGTCCGCCTACCAATGCAGGGGACATGGTTTCGATCCCTGGTCTGGCATGATCCCACATACCGCAGAGCAGCTAAGCCTGTGTCCCACAACTACTGAGCCTGGACTCTAGAGCCCGTGAGCCACAACTACTGAGCCCACGTGCCGCAACTACTGAAGCTCGCACACCTAGAGCCCGTGCTCCGCAACAAGAGAAGCTGCCGCAATGAGAAGCCCGCGAACCTCAACGGAGAGTAGCCCCCGCTCGCCGCAACTAGAGAAAGTCCGCGTGCAGCAACGAAGACCCAACGCAGCTAAAAATAAATAAACAAATAAATGAAATAAGTAAAAAAAAAATTGTTCTTAAAATTGGTTTAGGGGCTTCCCTGGTGGCGCAGTGGTTGAGAATCTACCTGCTAATGCAGGGGACACGGGTTCGAGCCCTGGTCTGGGAAGATCCCACATGCTGCAGAGCAGCTAGGCCCGTGAGCCACAATTACTGAGCCTGGGCGTTTAGAGGCTGTGCTCCACAACAAGAGAGGCCGCGATAGTGAGAGGCCCGCGCACCACGATGAAGAGTGGCCCCCGCTTGCCACAACTAGAGAAAGCCCTCACACAGAAACGAAGACCCAACACAGACATAAATAAATAAATAAATAAATAACAATTTTTTTAAAAAATGGTTTAACATTGTTCACTAATCGACCAGTAGCATGCATTGAGTGCTTGCATGTAATGAAAGTAGACTCAGAGAGATTATAAAAATTGCCCAGGTGCCAGGTAGAGCCAGAAGCAGGATTCAAACCCAGATCCGAGCCCATTGCTGTAGCTCATCATCTCTAAACTCACTGTTTCGACAGAGGAGTGTTCTTCTCTTTGCAGAGTAACCCGGTGAAGACAGCCGAAGTGGAGTGTGGGGACTTTTACAACAGTGGGGACAGAGCAACTGTTGATGCAGAGGGCTACTTCTGGTTCCTGGGGAGGGCCGACGATGTCATCAATGCCTCCGGGTAGGTGTGGCTGACGCTGAGCCGGAAGGTACCACCCTCACGAGCCTGGTGGGAGGTAGCACGCCCAGACATTCCTTCATGCCTCGGTGACGGACTCTCAGCCTAATATGAACCAAAGTAAGACATCATGCAATTTAAAGGCACTGGGAAGGAAAGCTTTACTCTGGTCCCTATTTGTTGAGGGAGCTTATTCTGTGTGCTCCTCTCATGAAGCACATGTCACAGAAACACATAACAACAACAACAACAACAATAAAATTCACCTTTATGGAATACGTACTATGTGACCGTACTCTCTGTAGAGCTTTGTACGATCCACCTCCCAATGCTGTAAGGTAGATGTGATTATGCCCATCTTATTTTATTTTATTTTTTGGGGTGTGGGGAGGGGGTGGGTGTGGAGGCCCGCACTGCGCGGCATGCAGGATCTTAGTTCCCCGACCGGGGATTGAACCCGTGCCCCCTGCAGTGGGAGCACGTAGCCCTAACCACTGGACCGCCAGGGAATTCCCATGATTACGCCCATTTTACATGAGGAAACGGAGTCAGTGACCAGTGAAAAACGTTGCCTGAAGTTTCAAAGACAGTACAGGGTGCAGCCCAGATTTGAACAAAGGCGGTTTGACTACAAGTATGTTGTTCCTAACTCTTACATGATTTATAAAGAAAAAAAGTGACACGTTACACTAAAATAACATGTTTTCTTGGGAATTTCAGGAAAATTGAGTTTGTTTTTTAAAATTTCTAAAACAAATGCTGATATAGTGAAGAATAGGGTGTAAAATTTGTACAAATGTTTAAGCAAGAGTTTTCATGCCAGGGACAGGTGCTTCAGCTTGAGCCAAGCCCCAGAGCACTGGGAGGACGAAGCATTCACCTCCCTCACCTGGGGTCGAGAAGTGAGGAGCCCTGGGGAGCACCTGAGCCTTGTATTCCTTAGCATGGAATGTTCAGGACTTCACATTTCAGTCCCATTACACAGGCCTCTGGCGCCCTGTGACAGATACCCTCCGTGCCAAGGGAAGATGTGTCTCTCCAAAAGATGCGATCTGAGGGCCTGGGTCACCCTCGCCCAGGAATTGGCTCAGAAGGAACCATTGGTCCTGCAGGTACCGCATTGGGCCGGCAGAAGTGGAGAACGCCCTGGCAGAGCACCCAGCGGTGGCTGAGTCCGCTGTGGTGAGCAGCCCCGACCCGATCCGAGGGGAGGTGAGGAACGGGACGTGGAGGTCATCGTGGCTGGGTGTGGGGCTGGGAAGGCAGGTGAGGGGAAAACTTCCAGGCCATGCCTACCCAGCCTTGGAGCTAGGGTGAAGGGAGGGCATGGCTGGTGTGCATGTGCACTTACACGACGTGGTCAGCAGGGGGCACTGTGGCCTCATCTGTGACTGGAACGATGCTGATTGTGAAAGCTGCTGCTGCTGCCATCTAGTAGTTCATCAGCTCTTACTGGGTGTCAGCTCATTTATCCTCACAGAACACAGTGAATTAAGGACTCCTTTTATACCTTTTTGCAGAGAAGGAAACAGAGACATAAAGAGGTTAAATAACTTGCCTGGATTACACAGCTAATAAGTGGTGGGAAATTGAGCACTCTGGCTCCAGAGCATGCATCCTCGATTCAACAAGTGTTTATTGAACACCTTCTATGTACAGTCCCTGTGAAATGAAATGAGGACATAAATAACAATAGGAAACTAATAAATTACCAACATTTATTAAATGCCCACAAGGTCTTAACTATTATTAAACACCCACAGAACTCTACCTACAATAATAGTGAAAATGGTGATGATAACAATGATAGGAATACAAATACATTTAAACTGGCTTCACGTTTTATGTGTATTATCTCATGGAATCTTTACATAAACCCGATGAGGTATGAACCTGTCCTCTCCCCATTTCGCAGAGAAGGAGATCGAGATTAAGATAGGTTAAGAAATGTTCCAAGGCAAAGAGTGGAAATTGGAAGTACTGGGATTTGAACCTGGGATTTCCAAAGGCTCTACTGTCAGTTTGTTTTCCCATTAATTTAGTAAGCATTTACTCTTTATTTTTAAATTTTTATTTATTTATTTATTGGCCGCGCAGTGTGGCATGGCACGCGGGATCTTAGTTCCCTGACTAGGGATCGAACCTGCGCCCCCTGTGGTGGGAGCACGGAGTCTTCACCACTGGACCTCCAGGGAAGTCCCAAGCATTTACTCCTTCAACTATAATTTGGTTGTCACTCACCCTGAGCCTCCACTCTGCTTCTTCACTGCAGGTAGTGAAGGCTTTCATTGTCCTGACCCCAAAATTCCTGTCCCATGATCGGGACCAGCTCACCAAGGAGCTGCAGCAGCATGTGAAGTCAGTGACAGCCCCGTACAAGTACCCAAGGAAGGTGAGTGAGAGCAGATGGATGGGGTCTGGTCGCTGTGAGTGGTTCTGGGGGCTCCACTGCCTCAGGTCTCATGCAGTGTCTGGGGTGAAGCCTAAGTAGCCAAGAGCACTAATATTTTTCTCTGCAGAAGAAGCGTTTCAGCTTAGGGGTATGAGGGAGCCCACTGAATCGGATGGACCTCGATCCTGTGTCAGAAACTCATCCATTGCTGGCGTGTCAACCTAAAGAAAAAAATCATACAATTACCCGAAGATATCCAAGAAGGTTATTTATAATCTTTCAAAATTTGAAAAAAACATCCAAACCAGTATCTTCCAAACTATTAAACAACATTGTTTGTCGTGAGAAATACATTCTATATTGCAACCCAATACACATATACATACATAACAAACAAAAATGAACAAAATGATATTTACCCTAACAACATGTAATACATTCTGATGTTTTTTGTTCAACTTCATTTGTTTTAAATGCTGTGCACAACCTATAAAAATGTGCAGCAATAGAGAAATGATGAAATTACTCATGGAATTTAATATTATTCTGTAATTTAAAATGATGATGCAGATTTCTAACATAAAATATCACAATAATATATTATTGAGATAAAAAAGCAGACTAAGAAAGAACATACGTAGTGCTATCTGATTTGTTTAAAAACAAGTTAAAATTTCCTTCTTTTGTAGTAGTACTTTCCTGCATTGTCTGAATGTTTACAATCAATACATATTATAAAGTTATATAGCTAACATTTATTGAGCACTTACTGTGTGTACCAGGCCCTGGACTCAATGCTTTACATGCATTATTATTTCATTTAATCCTCTCCACAACCTGAGATAATCATCCCAGTCTACAGAGAGGAAACTGAGGCTGAGAGACTCAAAGTAAATTGCCTGAGATTAGAGTAAATAGAAGCTGGAATTCAACCCCATGTGTATCTGACAATAGAGTTCCTGCTGCTAACATTAGGATCTGATGCTTTATCGAGAGTAGAATAGAGGATGCGTACCAGTCAGGAAGGGCTACATGTTACTGTGGGTAACAAACAGTCCCAAAGTTGTAGTGGATTATAACAAGATGGTGTCTTTCTTGCTCACACCACTTGTCCACCATAGCTTTCCCGGAGCCTTTGCTCCACATCCCCTCAGCCTGGGACCAGGATAAAGGAGCAGCCACCACGTAGGTACCTCCCAGAGTCCTAGAAGAGATGGACAGAGGGGGTGGCCTGTCTCAGTGACTCCCAACTTCTCTCTTAGAGGTGGCAGGCACACTTCACTCCTACTCATATTTCACTGGTCAAAGTACATCAAAGGGCTGCATCCAACCTCAGGAGGCCCGAGGAGAATCTGACATAAATGCTGGACCCCGTTAAGGCCCCCACGTGGCGCCAGCCTGTCTGGGGGACTGGGAGAGGGCAAAGGAGGAGGGCTGAGGGTTGATAGAAAATGACGGGGGGACTTAGTCAGACTGTGTTTGCTTTATCCTCAACCAGGTGGAGTTTGTCTCAGAGCTGCCCAAAACCATCACTGGCAAGATAAAAAGAAGTGAGCTCCGGAAGAAGGAGTTTGGTCAGATGTAATTGGCAATAAACTCAGAAACCTCTGTGTGATGGTGGCCAAATGCCTGGCGGCCTCAGTTTCCTCACGATGGTGAGGGTGAGGAGAGGAACGCAGAGAGAATTGACTTGAAAGAGAGCCAAGAGTGTCAACATTCCAGCGTTTTTGTTCTTTTAAATTAATATCAATCACTATCCTTCCTCCAAGTTCCCTGTTCCTTTCAGATTGCCCAGCTGAGCGCTCAGAATGGGGCTGAAGCAAATTAAATACTGACTCAGCATCCACAGTGAGTCTGTTGTGCATTTATTCTGCAAAAGATCCAGAGCTAAATGCTGTCCCTCGTAATTCCCCCAGCCCCCATCAGAGATTGCCCCAGGGCCTGATTCTCCCTCCTGGCTCTAGAGACTCTGGGACCCAGTCAACGACCAGGACATAGAGGTCTGGGAAGAACAGTCCATGTGGCCCCCGGGATCTGCTCCTGCCTGGCTTGCCTCTGCCCAACTGGGGGTGAGGCGGGAGGCAAGGCACGTGTGGTGTCTGGGGAATGGAGAAGAGGGGAGGGCAGCCCAGCTTGGTGACGACACTTGCCTGCCACACCACCCCTCACCTGCACCCTCCAGTGGACCCACTGCCTCTCCTCCCACCAATAATGCTGCTGCTGTTTCTGCTTGCAAGTCCCAGCCTGGACCAGTGCAGGTGAGTGAGGGACCTGCCCTCTGGGGGCCCAGGAATCCTGCAGGACTCCTCGAGCCCTTCCCAGGGACCCAGGAGCTTTGTTCCCCAGCCCCTCCCCAGGGGCCCGGAGTCCTCCCCAGACACCTCTCCTTATACTGTGTAATCCCCTCTGCCATCCAGAGCCCTCTGACCCCCCTGGCCTGTGGTTCTGTGAACTAACCCTTCACTCCATCCATCCTTCCGGCCTGAGATGGAACCACCAGAGGCTGGAAGGAGCAGAGGCAGAAGAGGCTGAGCCTGGGGGTGAGAGAAACGCATATTGTCTCCTTCTCACCCATTCCTGGGGGGTCACCGATAGGGAGATCCCCTCTGCAGCTGCCCTCTTCTGAGGTGCACAGATACACACACTCACAGGGTAATATACAGACATCACAAACACGGAGGCGCACAGGCAAAGAATCACCCCCAGCCTCACCTGGGGACTCAGGTGTCGGGCTCATGGACAGCTCACACACAGACCAACGCAGGCAAGGACACCCTGGGGGGAACACACACACACACACACACACACACATACACACACACAAGTACACATACTCAGGGCCATGTGAGACAACCCCCCAGGGCAGACCCACACACACCCCAAGGAGGCGCACACATGCACACACACACACACACAGACATGTAGGCAGAGACATAGACACAGAACACAGCCACATACACACAGACACAAAAAGAAGACAAACACACAGATACAATCAGGAACACCCAAAGGGACAGCAACTTCACACACAGCACACTCACACACACATGAAACACAGACACAACTCCACGGACCCATATGCCCTGAGACACGTACCTAATACGTAATCCCCTGAGTCACAGACACACACACGGATTTGCACAACCAACGTACACTCATTCAGTGACAAAGGTGCAGATACAATGCATACAGAGCATACCAGAGAGACACTCAATGTCTCAATGCTGTGCAGTGGAAAATTCACGTTCACAATCAAGATGCTCAGACACACAGGTTCATACATGCAGACTTATACAACCACAGACACACACACACATACTCCCAGACAGTTCTGGCACTCCTGTGGATACCTCCACAGGCAGTCGGGGTGAACAGACCCTGGCATTGAGGTAGAAGGTAGACGGGCTCCAGGCTGAGCCCCTGCAGCTTGTCTCCTGCTGACATTTCCAGGAAAACATAAAGGCAGGAGCAGAGAGAAGCTCAGCTCTGCCTGAGTAAAAAGATAAGACTACCATATTTGTCATTCTTGAGGTCAAGGAGACCTCCTGGACTACACATGCACAAAAAGGTTCCTCAGGGGTCAAAAAATGGAGGGGGCCCTAGCCCGTAATATGTCCTGCCAACCTCTCAGAGACTCTCACGCTGGAATCTATCTTGGCTAAAAGATGCATGTGCACATTGAGTAGGACCCTGAGTCAGACCAAATATGGGCACAAAGCAAGATAAATCAAGGTGACTGGCTAGAGGGAACCCGGAAAACTGCCCCCATATAAGCAATTTAAGCCACCCCAAAAGCGTGACTCTCTCTCTCTCTGAGCCCATCCGTGTGTCTTTGTGCATGTACTTTTCTTCTAATAAACGCTTTACCTGCTTCACTACCTTTTGTCTCTTTGCTGAATTCTTTCTTCAAAGACAAGGACTGAGGTCCTGTTTCAAGCCCACCGGCCCTCGTGGTCTAGTGGTTAGGATTCAGCACTTTCACCGCCACAGCCTGGGTTTGATTCCCAGTCAGGGAACTGAGATCCTGCTTCAAGCCGCCACACCCTCGAGATCAGCATGACCTGCCCCACCTAGGCTGTCATGGAAGGGGGTGTCTTCCGGGCTCCAAACCCAGTGCTAGGCACCTGCCCCATTGAGGGCCTTCCAGAGGGCTGTGCCTATGCTCTGAGATGCCAGAGAATGGCCAGTGTAGGGTGGCTCTGGGGACGGGGCACAGGGTAGGGACTGGGCTATGACAGCGTGCACTTAACATGGGGGTGTTGCATGGGGCCTAGCAGATCCCAAGGTCAAGAGAGGGAAAAAAGTGAGCCTCCCCAGGACCCGCCCTGTGTGTCAGAGTGGGCTGTGCCCTCCCCCACAATAACAACAGTGACAGTAAAGACATCATCAGGACCATAGTATGATAATATTATCATCACCACAGCAATGACTGACCATCAGCCCGAGGTGGAAGAGTGAGGTGTGACCATGGCCGCCTGGTTGGCTTCATCCTCTGAGCAGGGCTGACCCTGAGCAAAGTTGGACGACAAGCCAAGATTCTCTCTGGCCCCTTCTCTCTCTGGAGGCTCCAGCTCCAGCTTCTTCCTCTCCCAGCATTCCCCCCACTCCCACCCAGGCCCAAGTCCCCCCATGACCCTTTTCTCAGCCTGGGTACAACACCTCTCCCTGACTCTCCATCCGTGCAATGGGGATAGAGATGGTATGGGCCATAAGCAGATGCCTGCAACGTACAGTGCTTAGCACAGGCTGGTAACAGGAGGGGCCTTTAAAGGCTTCACAGCTTCTAAGGTGCCAGTTCTGGGAGGACAGTCGCCCCTGGGAGATGAGGAAGCTGATGGGCACAGGCGCTCAGCACATGGCATCCCTTTGTCCTCATGACAGTCTTTGGACACAGGACCGGACATTTCCATTTTAGGGAGGAAACCCACCCAGGGTCACACCGCTGGTAAGCAGCACAGCTGGGTCTCAAGCCCAGGGCTCCTGGCCCTGCCTTCAGGGGCCACGGAGGGCTCCCCTGGATGGGAGGCTGAACCGGCTTTGGGGATGCTTCGTCTGCGGCACGAATGGTCTCACCCTTTCCAGGCCCCTTAACTCTGTTCACTTCTCCTTCTTCCCCTCATCCTTGCTTGAGCTGTAACCAGGGTGACCCTGGCACCGTTCAAGGAAGTCCCCAGTCCCTTATAGGCTGCGTCTGCCTCCCATTCACTTCTGGGCTAGTCTGACTTCCACCCCTTCTGTGCCTGGTCTGTCTTTTTATAACCACACAGCCCAAATGTGGGACTCTGTAGGCAGGCAACTGCATCTAAACAGATTTCAACACTATCGTTTTGTTATCCCTGTTTTTTGTTTTTGTTTTGCTTGTTTTTTTTTATCATTTCTTTGTACTTATGGTAAAAGACATTGATTTTCCATTAGAACAGTAATAGAATGTTTCCTGTTTACAATAAGTTTCCATAATAATAAAATCTATGGGGTTTAAAGCAATGATTTTAAAGCTGTCATGGGCCTGAATGAGCTGGGAAACCACTGTGTCAATCACACATAAAAGCACCTTTAGGAAGTTCACCTCAGGACAGGGCCCTGAATAGACGATCACCAGTGGGGTTTGTCTAACCACCTGGGTCCCTGGGCCCCAGCCCACCTGCTTGGCTCTCCCCACCCAGCACTCCTGGTACTGCCAAGCTGTTTGGGTGCTGTCCTCAGATCCCCCGGAAGAGAAGCTGATGAACTTTCTCCATTAAAATTCTCAATTTCTGGAGGTCCCTGGAAAGCAATAATGAGAGTCAGACTGGATTTTTTTCCCCCTGTTTAGGTTCATAATCTAAAGCCCATGCTAACAGGTGATGTACCTAACCTTGTTTCAGGTGTTGAAATGTCTACGTTAATTAGGGATGATTTTGAGACCATACCCATACCATCTGGTCACACAAAGTGGAATTCGCAAGCCAGAAGGAAACATATTTTATTACCATATTATCATGACCACGTAATTCAGTTCAACTATAACATCTTTCCCTTTGGGATTTCTTCTTTGCTCATGTTTTATTTATAAGTGTACTTCTCAATTTCCAAACATGGGAAATTCTAGTTAGCTTTTCATCAGTGACTCTTCTAGCACAATTGCATTACCAAAAAACATGCTCTGTGTGATTTCATTCCTCTGAAATATATTGAAATTTGCTTTGTGGCCAAAATAAATAAGGTTAATTTTTGTAAATATACTATATGTGCATCTCAATTGTGAACGTGAATTTTCCACTGCACAGCATTGAGACATTGAGTGTCTCTCTGGTATGCTCTGTATGCATTGTATCTGCACCTTTGTCACTGAATGAGTGTACATTGGTTGTGCAAATCCGTGTGTGTGTCTGTGACTCAGGGGATTACGTATTAGGTACGTGTCTCAGGGCATATGGGTCCGTGGAGTTGTGTCTGTGTTTCATATGTGTGTGAGTGTGCTGTGTGTGAAGTTGCTGTCCCTTTGGGTGTGCCTGATTGTATCTGTGTGTTTGTCTTCTTTTTGTGCCTGTGTTCTGTGTCTATGTCTCTGCCTACATGTCTCTGTGTGTGTGTGTGTGTGTGTGTGTGTGTGTGTGTGCATGTGTGCGCCTCCTTGGGGTGTGTGTGGGTCTGCCCTGGGGGGTTGTCTCACATGGCCCTGAGTATGTGTACTTGTGTGTGTGTATGTGTGTGTGTGTGTGTGTGTGTGTTCCCCCCAGGGTGTCCTTGCCTGCGTTGGTCTGTGTGTGAGCTGTCCATGAGCCCGACACCTGAGTCCCCAGGTGAGGCTGGGGGTGATTCTTTGCCTCTGCGTCTCCGTGTTTGTGATGTCTGTATATTACCCTGTGAGTGTGTGTATCTGTGCACCTCAGAAGAGGGCAGCTGCAGAGGGGATCTCCCTATCGGTGACCCCCCAGGAATGGGTGAGAAGGAGACAATATGCGTTTCTCTCACCCCCAGGCTCAGCCTCTTCTGCCTCTGCTCCTTCCAGCCTCTGGTGGTTCCATCTCAGGCCGGAAGGATGGATGGAGTGAAGGGTTAGTTCACAGAACCACAGGCCAGGGGGGTCAGAGGGCTCTGGATGGCAGAGGGGATTACACAGTATAAGGAGAGGTGTCTGGGGAGGACTCCGGGCCCCTGGGGAGGGGCTGGGGAACAAAGCTCCTGGGTCCCTGGGAAGGGCTCGAGGAGTCCTGCAGGATTCCTGGGCCCCCAGAGGGCAGGTCCCTCACTCACCTGCACTGGTCCAGGCTGGGACTTGCAAGCAGCAACAGCAGCAGCATTATTGGTGGGAGGAGAGGCAGTGGGTCCACTGGAGGGTGCAGGTGAGGGGTGGTGTGGCAGGCAAGTGTCGTCACCAAGCTGGGCTGCCCTCCCCTCTTCTCCATTCCCCAGACACCACACTTGCCCTGCCTCCCGCCTCACCCCCAGTTGGGCAGAGGCAAGCCAGGCAGGAGCAGATCCCGGGGGCCACATGGACTGTTCTTCCCAGACCTCTATGTCCTGGTTGTTGACTGGGTCCCAGAGTCTCTAGAGCCAGGAGGGAGAATCAGGCCCTGGGGCAATCTCTGATGGGGGCTGGGGGAATTACGAGGGACAGCATTTAGCTCTGGATCTTTTGCAGAATAAATGCACAACAGACTCACTGTGGATGCTGAGTCAGTATTTAATTTGCTTCAGCCCCATTCTGAGCGCTCAGCTGGGCAATCTGAAAGGAACAGGGAACTTGGAGGAAGGATAGTGATTGATATTAATTTAAAAGAACAAAAACGCTGGAATGTTGACACTCTTGGCTCTCTTTCAAGTCAATTCTCTCTGCGTTCCTCTCCTCACCCTCACCATCGTGAGGAAACTGAGGCCGCCAGGCATTTGGCCACCATCACACAGAGGTTTCTGAGTTTATTGCCAATTACATCTGACCAAACTCCTTCTTCCGGAGCTCACTTCTTTTTATCTTGCCAGTGATGGTTTTGGGCAGCTCTGAGACAAACTCCACCTGGTTGAGGATAAAGCAAACACAGTCTGACTAAGTCCCCCCGTCATTTTCTATCAACCCTCAGCCCTCCTCCTTTGCCCTCTCCCAGTCCCCCAGACAGGCTGGCGCCACGTGGGGGCCTTAACGGGGTCCAGCATTTATGTCAGATTCTCCTCGGCCTCCTGAGGTTGGATGCAGCCCTTTGATGTACTTTGACCAGTGAAATATGAGTAGGAGTGAAGTGTGCCTGCCACCTCTAAGAGAGAAGTTGGGAGTCACTGAGACAGGCCACCCCCTCTGTCCATCTCTTCTAGGACTCTGGGAGGTACCTACGTGGTGGCTGCTCCTTTATCCTGGTCCCAGGCTGAGGGGATGTGGAGCAAAGGCTCCGGGAAAGCTATGGTGGACAAGTGGTGTGAGCAAGAAAGACACCATCTTGTTATAATCCACTACAACTTTGGGACTGTTTGTTACCCACAGTAACATGTAGCCCTTCCTGACTGGTACGCATCCTCTATTCTACTCTCGATAAAGCATCAGATTCTAATGTTATAGCAGCATGAACTCTGTTGTCAGATACACATGGGGTTGAATTCCAGCTTCTATTTACTCTAATCTCAGGCAATTTACTTTGAGTCTCTAAGCCTCAGTTTCCTCTCTGTAGACTGGGATGATTATCTCAGGTTGTGGAGAGGATTAAATGAAATAATAATGCATGTAAAGCATTGAGTCCAGGGCCTGGTACACACAGTAAATGCTCAATAAATGTTAGCTATATAACTTTATAATATGTATTGATTGTAAACATTCAGACAATGCAGCAAAGTATTACTACAAAAGAAGGAAATGTTAACTTGTTTTTAAACAAATCAGATAGCGCTACGTATGTTCTTTCTTAGCCTGCTTTTTTATCTCAATAATATATTATTGTGATATTTTATGTTAACAATCTGCATCATCATTTTAAATTACAGAATAATATTAAATTCCATGAGTAATTTCATCATTTCTCTATTGCTGCACATTTTTATAGGTTGTACAGAGCATTTAAAACAAATGAAGTTGAACAAAAAGTATCGGAAAAAAAAAAAAAAAGAAAAAGAAAAAAAAAAAAGTATCGGAATGTATTACATGTTGTTAGGGTAAATATCATTTTGTTCATTTTTGTTTGTTATGTATGTTTATGTGTATTGGGTTGCAATATAGAGTGTATTTCTCATGACAAATAATGTTTTTTAATAGTTTGGAAGTTGCTGGTTTGGGTGTCTTTTTCAAATTTTGAAAGATTATAAATAACCTTCTTGGATATCTTTGGGCAATTGTCTGATTTTTTTCTTTAGGTTGACACGCCAGCAATGAATGAGTTTCTGACACAGGATCGAGGTTCCATCCGATTCAGTGGGCTCCCTCACACCCCTAAGCTGAAACGCTTCTTCTGCAGAGAAAAACATTAGTGCTCTTGGCTACTTAGGCTTCACCCCAGACACTGCATGAGACTTGAGGCAGTGGAGCCCCCAGAACCACTCACAGGGACCAGACCCCATCCATCTGCTCTCACTCACCTTCCTTGGGTACTTGTACGGGGCTGTCACTGACTTCACATGCTGCTGCAGCTCCTTGGTGAGCTGGTCCCGATCATGGGACAGGAATTTTGGGGTCAGGACAATGAAAGCCTTCACTACCTGCAGTAAAGAAGCAGAGTGGAGGCTCAGGGTGAGTGACAACCAAATTATAGTTGAAGGAGTAAATGCTTGGGACTTCCCTGGAGGTCCAGTGGTGAAGACTCCACGCTCCCACCACAGGGGGCGCGGGTTCGATCCCTAGTCAGGGAACTAAGATCCCGCGTGCCATGCCACACTGCGCGGCCAATAAATAAATAAAAATTTAAAAATAAAGAGTAAATGCTTACTAAATTAATGGGAAAACAAACTGACAGTAGAGCCTTTGGAAATCCCAGGTTCAAATCCCAGTACTTCCAATTTCCACTCTTTGCCTTGGAACATTTCTTAACCTATCTTAATCTCGATCTCCTTCTCTGCGAAATGGGGAGAGGACAGGTTCATACCTCATCGGGTTTATGTAAAGATTCCATGAGATAATACACATAAAACGTGAAGCCAGTTTAAATGTATTTGTATTCCTATCATTGTTATCATCACCTTTTTCACTATTATTGTAGGCAGAGTTCTGTGGGCATTTAATAATAGTTAAGACCTTGTGGGCATTTAATAAATGTTGGTAATTTATTAGTTTCCTATTATTATTTATGTCCTCATTTCATTTCACAGGGACTGTACATAGAAGGTGTTCAATAAACACTTGTTGAATCGAGGATGCATGCTCTGGAGCCAGAGTGCTCAATTTCCCACCACTTATTAGCTGTGTAATCCAGGCAAGTTATTTAACCTCTTTATGTCTCTGTTTCCTTCTCTGCAAAAAGGTATAAAAGGAGTCCTTAATTCACTGTGTTCTGTGAGGATAAATGAGCTGACACCCAGTAAGAGCTGATGAACTACTAGATGGCAGCAGCAGCAGCTTTCACAATCAGCATCGTTCCAGTCACAGATGAGGCCACAGTGCCCCCTGCTGACCACGTCGTGTAAGTGCACATGCACACCAGCCATGCCCTCCCTTCACCCTAGCTCCAAGGCTGGGTAGGCATGGCCTGGAAGCTTTCCCTTCACCTGCCTTCCCAGCCCCACACCCAGCCACGATGACCTCCACGTCCCGTTCCTCACCTCCCCTCGGATCGGGTCGGGGCTGCTCACCACAGCGGACTCAGCCACCGCTGGGTGCTCTGCCAGGGCGTTCTCCACTTCTGCCGGCCCAATGCGGTACCTGCAGGACCAATGGTTCCTTCTGAGCCAATTCCTGGGCGAGGGTGACCCAGGCCCTCAGATCGCATCTTTTGGAGAGACACATCTTCCCTTGGCACGGAGGGTATCTGTCACAGGGCGCCAGAGGCCTGTGTAATGGGCCTGAAATGTGAAGTCCTGAACATTCCATGCTAAGGAATACAAGGCTCAGGTGCTCCCCAGGGCTCCTCACCTCTCGACCCCAGGTTAGGGAGGTGAATGCTTCATCCTCACAGAGCTCTGGGGCTTGGCTCAAGCTCAAGCAGCTTCCCCTGGCATGAAAACTCTTTAGCTTAATATTTGTACAAATTTTACACCCTATTATTCACTGTATCAGCATTTGTTTTAGAAATTTAAAAAAACAAACTCAATTTTCCTGAAATTCCCAAGAAAACATGTTATTCTAGTGTAACGTGTCATTTTTCTTCTTTATAAATCATGTAAGAGTTAGGAACAACAGACTTGGAGTCAGAACGCCTTTGTTCAAATCTGGGCTGCACCCTGTACTGTCTTTGAAACTTCAGGCAACGTTTTTCACTGGTCACTGACTCCGTTTCCTCATGTAAAATGGGCGTAATCATGGGAATTCCCTGGCGGTCCAGTGGTTAGGGCTACGTGCTCCCACTGAAGGGGGCACGGGTTCAATCCCCGGTCGGGGAACTAAGATCCTGCATGCCGCGCAGTGCGGGCCTCCACACCCACCCCCTCCCCACACCCCCAAAAAATAAAATAAAATAAGATGGGCATAATCACATCTACCTTACAGCATTGGGAGGTGGATTGTACAAAGCTCTACAGAGAGTACCGTCACATAGAACTTATTCCATACAGGTGAATTTTATTATTGTTGGTGTTATGTGTTTCTGTGACATGTGCTTCATCAGAGGAGCACACAGAATAAGCTCCCTCAACAAATAGGGACCAAAGTAAAGCTTTCCTTCCCAGTGCCTTTAAATTGCATGATGTCTTACTTTGGTTCATATTAGGCTGAGAGTCCGTCACCGAGGCATGAAGGAATGTCTGGGCGTGCCACCTCCCACCAGGCTCGTGAGGGTGGTACCTTCCGGCTCAGTGTCAGCCACACCTACCCGGAGGCATTGATGACATCATCGGCCCTCCCCAGGAACCAGAAGTAGCCCTCCGCATCAATAGTTGCTCTGTCCCCACTGTTGTAAAAGTCTCCACACTCCACTTCGGCTGTCTTCACCGGGTTACTCTGCAAAGAGAACAATACTCTTCTGTCAAAAACAGTGAGTTTAGAGATGATGAGCTACAGCAATGGGCTCGGATCTGGGTTTGAATCCTGCTTCTGGCTCTACCTGGCACCTGGGCAATTTTTATAATCTCTCTGAGTCTACTTTCATTACATGCAAGCACTCAATGCATGCTACTGGTCGATTAGGGAACAATGTTAAACCAATTTTAAGAACAATTTTCTTAAATTTATTTCATTTATTTATTTATTTATTTTTGGCTGCGTTGGGTCTTCGTTGCTGCACGTGGGCTTTCTATAGTTGCGGCGAGCGGGGGCTACTCTTCGTTGCAGTTCACGGGCTTCTCATTGCGGCGGTTTCTCTTGTTGCCGCAATGTAGGGACCAAAGTAAAGTTTTGACCAAACTTTACTTTGACCAAAGTAAAGTAAAGAGCATGGGCTCTAGCTGTGCGAGCTTCAGTAGTTGCCGCACGTGGGCTCAATAGTTGTGGCTCACGGGCTCTAGAGTGCAGGCTCAGTAGTTGTGGGACACAGGCTTAGCTGTTCCGCGGCATGTGGGATCTTCCCGGACCAGGGATTGAACCTGTGTCCCCTGCATTCTCAGGCGGACTCTCAACCACTGCGCTACCAGGGAAGTCCCCAGAACAATTTTTAGAAATAACAACTCACTTCTGTGTGCCACTCCAGTAAAATAAAATTTCCACTAGAGCATAACTCTATTTTATTCACTGTTATAAGCTCTGCATTTACACAGTGGCTGGACAGACGGGAGGTGTCAATAAACGTTTGCTGAATGAATTTTCTTCCCAAAATATTACCTCATTTGAGCCTCACAGAAAGCCTATGAAGCTGGTAGTTTTCATTAAACTTTTAAGATAATTGTATATTTGCATGCAGTTATAAGAAATAATACAGAGAGATCTCATGTACCCTCTACCTAGTTTCTCCCAATGGTAACATCTTGCAAAAATAATGCTCAATATCATAACCAGGATATTGACATTGATACCATCCACCAATCTTACTCAGGTTTCCCCAGTTTTTTACTTGTACTCATGTGTGTGTGTGAGTGTATCTAGTTCTATGCCATTTTGTCACATGTGTAGGTCCATGTGTCTACCACCACAGTCAAGGTACAGAACAGTCCCTTCATCACCAGGATCTCTCACGTTGCTTTTATATCCACATCCACTTCTCTCCTCTCCTTCTCCCTCCTCCCTTCCCATACCTAACCCCTTGGCAATGACTAACCTATTCTCCATTTTTATAATTTTGTCATTTTAATAATGTTACATAAATGGAATTATATAGTATATAACATTTGGGACTGGCTCTTTTTTTAAACTCAATATCATTCTCTGGGGATCCATTCACATTGTTGTGTTCATCAACAGTTTGACCATATTTATTGCTGAACAGTATCTCACGTTACACATGAGACACAGTTTAAACATTCACCCACTGAAGGGCATCTGTGTAGTTTCATTTTTAACTATTATGCATAAAGCTGCTGTGAACCTTACAGATCTGTGTGAGGCTGGCATTTTTTAGCCCATTTTACAGAAGAGGAAACTGATGTTCAAGGAGGCACAATAACTCACTCAAAGTCACTCAGCTGGGCAGTGGGAGGGTTGGCATTTGAATTTACAGCCTATGCATGTGACCACTAAGCACTGTGTTGGGATTTTTCTTCTTCTGGAACATGGAATAATTTTAAGAGGTTTCAGAAAAAAAATCTTTAAACATTAAATTACATCCTTTTTTAGAGTCCTGTCCAATTGGTCTGATGATATTGAGATTCTCGGACATATTTTTAAAAGCTCTGGAACTACCAAGAGTAAGATAAGTTTCCATTTCAGAACGTGTTTTGCCTTTAATTTTTTATTTTTATACAGTTTTAAAGGTAACTTTCCATTTAGAGTTTTACACCATTTCAGAACTTTTAGTGAAAATAGAAGTTAGCTAGAATTTAAGAAAATGTTTTGTGTGTATTATAGTTATGGTTATAATTGCCTCCTGTTTTTGGCAAGAGATACTGTTTTCCACTTGTGATAGCAGATCAAATTCTTTTTTAAACAAATGCTTTAAAGTAATAATTTGATTTAAAGTGAAAAATAATGTAAGTAATAATATAGATGGTGCATGGATATGGCAAAAAATAGTTGACGTGGAATTCAATGACTGAAATTTAGGAGACACCACACCAAAGGGTACAGAAAAAGTCCCACCCCCAATTCATGTACCATTTGAACTGCTGTCCATCTCAGTGTACTGTGATACAGTTGACCTGACACATCCCTGTGGACAGGTCTTCCCTGAAGGAAATGAAACTTCTTGATGTCAATCATCTCAGGTAGGGTCAGAGATTAGAACCTTGCAGATGGGACTCCCACACCCAGGGAAGGAATTCCTTGGTCTCTCTGGGCCTGAACTTCTTGGAAGTAGATTCTCAGAGCCATTGAAAAGCTCGTGAATGGTAGGAGAATAGTATCACATCTACCAAACAGAGATGGTCAGAGTCTATAGAGGCACCAAAGTGAGTTCTTCACCATGACTACTTTTAAAAAGTGCTACTGGTGGGTGATGTCAAAAAAACATGGCATATGAGGAAGATTTAAGGTCTCATTTCACCCAAAAAACCACAAAAAAAGTACAAGAAGTTGAATTGACTGTGTACGACATCTGGGAAAGAGTCAAAGGCTTAAAACAACCTTATAAATACCCAATCAAGAAAAAGCCATCTTAAAAATGGTAGAAAAGCTTTGTGACATTTTATTCACCCTTGCTCCCCTGTCCTGCATGGCAGTTTTGGTCTTGAGCAGATGGCAGCCCAGTTCCGGGTCCCCCTGCTCCAACCAGAGAGAGCAGAGAAGATCTCATTTGCAAATTATCGTACACACCTGTTGTAACCTGTTTCGGGATAATTGGAGGACTGGTGCAAGGCACCCAGTTCATGTAACTCAGAATATAAGTGGGAAAAGCAATAGGCACTGTTCATAGAAGCTACCTGGAAGACTACAAAACTAAAAGATGCCTGAGGTAAGAAATTATGGGTGGAGATATACAATAGATCATCAAGGTCTGGAGGAGAAGCTGGGGTGAGATTCTTTCGAGAAATTAGGATATTCAAGACAGCTGTGCACATGGCGGTATTTAGAAAATTATGCACATACCTGAGCAAGACATGTGCTCACAAGAGTCCTAAGAAGACCTTAAGCTTTCACCTCAGACTGATCTCTAGGCTCAGAGCAAGCCTAGCTAAGTGGTGAAGGAGTACCCCAGCACAGACCTAAATTGTACATTGGTTGTTCTCTCCTTTTTGTTGTTATTGGTATTTTTGTTTGTTTGACCTCTTAGCACTCAAGAAAATCTCTGTCAAAACATTAGCTGAACATGAGCTAAATGATCAGAAGCTTCAGTGTGATCACACATGGCAAATAATTGTCTTTGCAACAAGAGTTTGGAAACGTCTCAAAACAAACATACAATTATAGGCTTCAATGGTCAACAAAACAAAACAATAACAACAAAACCCCAGCAACCCCAACCCCCAGGGAAGCAGGAGAATCTGATTTCCAGAGCTACCACATTGTAATAGTGAGAGGCCCAATATTCAACTAAAAATTACAAGACATACAATGAAACAGAAATCATGCCTCAGGACTTCCCTGGTGGTCCAGTAGTAAAGAATCTACCTTCCAATGCAGGGGAAATGGGTTCGATCCTTGGTCGGGGAACTAAGATCCCTCACGCCGTGGGGCAACTAAGCCCACGCACCACAACTACTGAGCAGGTTTGCCTCAACTAGGCAGCATGCATGCTGCAAACTACAGAGCCCACGCACTCTGGAGCCTGTGCACCACAACTAGAGAGAGAAAATCCACATGCCACAACTAGAGAGAAGCCCACATGCTGCAACAAAAGATCCGGCATGCCGCAACAAAGATCCTGTGTATCACAACTAAGACCCGACACAGCCAAAAGTAAAAAATAAATAAATATTTTAAAAAAATCATGCCTCATTCAAAGGAATGAAATTAATTGACAGAACCCATCTCTGAGGAAGTCCAGACATAAGACTTACTAGACAAACAGTTTAAATCAAGTTTGTTAAATGTGGTCACAGAGGTAAAGGAAGAAATGGACAAAGTACTACAAGAAGTCAGAAAAATGACATGTGGACAAAATGAGAATATCAACAAAGAGATGGAAATTATGTAAAGGCACCAAACAGACGTTCTAGAAAAGTGCAATAACTAAAACCAAAAATTCACTGAAGTGTTTGGCAGCAGTTTAAAACAGGAATAAGAAAGAATCGGAGAGTTGAACACAGAACAATAGAATTTATTGGGCCTGAGGAGCAAAAAGGAAAAAAATGAAGAAAAACAAACAGAGCCTAATGGACTTGCATGACACCATCAAGCAGACAAACATGTGCATTATGAGAGAAGGAAATGAAACAGAGAAAGGGACAGGAATATTATTTGAAGATATATGGGGCAAAATCTTCTCAAATGTAATGAAACACATGAATTTACAAATACAAGAAGTTCAAAGAAATCCAATAAGATAATCCCAAGAGACCCACACCAGGATACATAAACATCAAAATATTGGAAGCCAAATAGAATCTTGAAAACAGCAAGAGAAGTGACTCATCACATACAAGAATCCTCAGTAAGATTATCAGCTGATTCTCATAGGAAACCTTGAAGGCCAGAGGTGGTGGGATTACATATTTAAAGTGTTGAAAGAAAAAAAACTGTCAATCAAGACTTCTCTATCCTGCCTTCAAAACACTTCTTAAAAATGAGGGAGAAATTAAGATATTTTCAGATAAAAGCTGAGGGAGTTCATTACCACTAAACCTGCCCTAGCAGATATGGTAAAGGGATTCCTACAGGTTAAAATGAAAAGACTCTAGACATGTGTCAAATCCATATAAAGATATCTTTGGAAAAGGTAAGTGTGTGGGCGACTGTAAAAGCCAATATTACTGTAATTTTGATTTGTGACTCCACTTTTAATTTTCTATAGTTTTTTTTTAATTTATAAAAAAAATTCTAAGTCTATATTTTTGGATACACAGTGTACAAAGATATAATTTATGGCATCAGTATCAGAAAGAGGGGACAAAGCTCTATAGAAGTAGAGTTTCTTGTTTGTGTTTCTTTTACTGCTTACATGTTTTTAATGAGGTAGCATTGGTTTATAACATCATATGTTTCACGCATACATTATAATTTGACTTCTTTATACACTACAGCATGCTCACCACTAAAACTCTAGTTTCCATCCTTCACCATACAATTGACCCTCTTTACCCACTTTGCCCTCCAACCCCCATCCTCTCTGATAACCATTAATATGTTCTCCATATCTATGCATTTGCTTTTGTTTTGTTTGTTTGTTTTTTTAATATTCCACATATGAGTGAAATCACAGGTATTTGTCCTTCTCTGTTTTGTTGATGGTTTCCTTTGCTGTGCAGAAGCTTTTTATTTTATTTTATTTTATTTTATTTTTTTTATTTTTTATTTTTTCAGAAGCTTTTTAGTTTGGTATAGTCCCAGTTTACTTTTGTTTTTGGTGCCCTTCCCTGAGACGATATAGCCAAAAATATATTGCTAAGACCAATGTCAAAGCACACACTGCCTATGTTTTCTTCTAGGAGTTTTATGGTTTTCGGTCTTACATTCAAGTTTTTAATCCATTTTGAGTTAATTTTTGTGTATGATGTAAGATAGTGGTCTAGTTTCACTCTTTTGTGTGTGGCTGTCCAGCTTTCCCAACACCATTTATTAAAGAGACTTTCTTTTCTCCATTGTAGATTCTTGGCTCCCTTGTCATAAATTTGTTGTCCATATATGTGTGAGTTTATTTCTGGGCTCTCAACTATTTCCATTGATCTATGTGTCTGTTTTTCTGCCAAATTATTTTGAATAGTATAACTTTGTAGTATGATTTGAAATCAGCAAGTGTGATACTTCCCACTTTGTTCTGTTTTCTCAGTCAGGATTGCTTTGGCTACATGGGGTCTTTTGTGGTTCCAGACAAATTTAGAATTTTTTCTTCTATTTCTGTGAAAAATGTTATTGTGATTTTGATATGGACTGCACTGAATCTGCAGATTACTTTAGGTAAAATGAACATTTTAACAATGTTAATCCTTCCAATGCATGAGCATGAACTAGTTTTCCATTTCTTTGCTTCTTCTCCAATTTCTTTCAACAATGTCTTATAGTTTTTAGTGTACAGGTCTTCCACATCCTTAGTTAAATTTATTCCTAAGGATTTTATTCTACTTGTTGTGATTGTAAATGGGATTTTTTTCTTAATGTATTCTTCTGCTAGTTCATTGTTATTGTATATAAATGCAACAGATTTTTGTATACTGATTTTGTACCCTGCAACTTTCCTCTTTTCATTTATTACTTCCAATAGTTTTTGGTGGAGTCTTTAGGGTTTTCTACATATAAAATCATGTCATCTGCAAATAAGGTGACAAGTAAAGTTTGTCACCTTTCCAATTTGGATGCCTCTTATTTCTTTTTCTTGCCTAACGGCTGTGGTTACAACTTCCAATACTATGTTGAATAAGAGGGGCGAGGATGCTCATCCTTGTCTTCTTCCTGATTTTAGAGGGATGGCTTTCAGCGTCTCACTGTTGAGTATGGTTTTAGTTGTGGGTTTGTCATAAATGGGCTTTATTATGTTGAGGTATATTCCTTCCATACCCACTTTATTGAGAGTTATTTTTAATCATAAATGGATGTTAAACATTGTCAAATGATTTTTCTGCAACTGTAGAGATAATCATATGATTTTTATTCTTTGTTTTGTTAATGTGGTGTACCACGTTGCTTGATTTGCATATATTGAGCCATCCTTGGATCCCTGTAATAAGTCCCACTCCATCATGGTGTATAATCCTTTTAATGTATTATTGTATTAGGTTTGCTAATATTTTGTTGATAACTTTTGCATCTATGTTCATCAGAGATATTGGCTTGCAATTTTCTTTTTCTTGTCTGTTATCCTTGTCTGGTTTGGTATCAGTCTAATGTTGGCCTTGTAAAATGAGTTAGGGAACAGTCTTTCCTCTTCAATTTTTTGGAATAGTTTGAATATGATAGGTATTAAATCTTCTTTGAATGTTTGGTAGAATTCACCAGTGAAGCCATCTGGCTTTCTGGGAGGTTTTCAACTACTGTTTCAATCTCCTTAATGTTTATCAGTCTATCCAGATTTTCTATTTCTTCATGATTCAATCTTAGAAGGTTGCATGATTCTAAGAATGTTTCCATTTATTCTAGGTTGTCCATTTTTTGTTCATAATATTCTCACAATCTTTTGTATTTCTGTAGTATCGTTATTACACCTCTTTTGTTTTTTATTTTATTTATCAGTGCCTTCTCTCTTTTTTTCTGTGAGTTGAGCTACAGGTTTGTCAATTTTGTTTATCTTGCAAAGAACCAGCTTTCTTTCATTGATCTTTTCTATTGTCTTTTAAGTCTCTATTGTATTTGTTTCTGCTCTGATTTTTATTTCCTTCTTTCTACTGACTTTGGGCTTCACCTGTTCTTTTTCTAGTTCCTTTAAGTGCAAGGTTAAATTGTTTGAGACTTTTTTTGTTTCTTGACGTAGGCCTGTATCACTATAAACTTCCCTCTTAGTACCACTTTTGCTACAACCCACAGATTTTGGTATGTTATACTTTCATTTTTATTTGTCTTAAGGTATTTTAAATTTTTTCCTTTAATTTCTCCATTGACACAGTAGTTGTTCAGTACCATGTTGTTTAGTCTCCACATATCTGTGACTTTTCTAGCTTCCTTCTTGTAATTGATTTCTAGTTTCATACCATTATATTCAGAAAAGATGCTTGAAAGGATTTCAGGCTTCTTAAATTTATTGAGACTTATTTTGTGTCCAAACACATGGCCTAACCTTGAGAATGTTCCATGTGCACTTGAGAAGAATGTGTAGTCTGCTGCTTTTGCACAGAATGTTCTATATAAATCTATTCAGTCCATTTGGTCTAATGTTTTATTTAAGGCCAATGTTTCCTTGTTGACTTTTTGTCTAAATGATCTATCCATTAATGGAAGTGCAGTGTTAAAAGTCCCCTACTAATATTGTGCTGCCATCAATTTCTCCCTTTAGGTCTGTTAATAATCGCTTTATATACTTTAGGTGCTCCTAGGTTAGGTGTATACAGTCGTTGGTTCCAGGAACCCCTGCAGATACCAAAATTTGAGGATGCTCAAGTCTCTTATAATTTGCATATAATGTACAAACAATTTCCTGTAAAGTTTATATCACCTCTAGATTACTTATAATACCTAATACAATGTAAATACTATGCAAATAGTTGCTGGCACACAACAGATTTAGATTTGCTTTTTGCTTCTCTGGAATTGTGTTCTGAATTTTTTTTGATCTGCAGTTAGTTGAATCAGTGGATGTAAAACCTGCAGATCTGGAGGATTGGCTGTATATATGTTAATAAATATCATATATTCTTGAAGGATTATCTCCTTTATTATTATGTAATGTTCATCTTTTGCTCTTCTTACCTTTCTTGGCTTGAAGTGTATTTTGTCTGTTATGAATGTAGCTACACCCACTTGTTTTGGCTGCCCTTTGCTTGGAGTATCATCTCGCATCCCTTCACTCAGAGTCTATTTTGTTTTTAGAGCTGAGGTGAGTCTCCTGGGGGCAGAATATAGTTGGATCTTGTTTTTTAATCCATCCAGCCACTGTGTCTCTTTTGATTGGTGACTTTAATCCATTGGCATTTAGGGTGATCACTGATGATATATGAGGACTTAGTTCTGCCATTTTATCTTTTGTTTTCTTGTTGCTCTGTATTGCCACTTTTTTGTTGTTGTTTGTTTTTGGGTTTTTTGGGGTTTGGTTTGGTTTTTTTCCTTCTGTTTCTTTCTGCCATTTTAGTTTGGTGGTTTTCTATGTTGTTTTTCTCAGCTTATTCTTTTTTTATGTTTTGTTTTGTGGTTACCATGAGGTTTGTATAAAATGTCTCATAAATAAAATAGCCCTTTTTCTGTAGATAACATCTTACCTTATTTGCCTATACAGGTTCCATCGTTTTCCTCTTCCCCTTTTATATTTGTGTGTGTGTACCTCATATTATCTTCTTTTATACTGTAAGTTTGTTACCAGATTGAAGTACCTTAGTTCTTTTTATTGCTTTTCCCCCTTTTATGCTATAACAACTTATATAGAGTTGCAATTTTCTGATTTTATCTATTTACTCAAAGTTTTGTGTACTTTTGTCTTTTCATTTTGATAGAAGAGCTCCTTTCAACATTTCTTGTAAGGCAGGTTTAGTGGCGATGAACTTCCTCAGCTTTTGTTTGTCAGGGAAAACCTTTATTTCTCCTTCATACCTGAAGGATAACTTTGCTGGTTAGAAGAGTCTTGGCTGACAGTTTTTATCTTTCAACATTTGAATATGTCATTTCACTCTCTCTTGGCCTGTAGTTTCTGCTGAGAAATCTGCTGATAGGCTAATGTGAGTACCTTTGAAGGATAATGTCTTTTTTTCCCCACTGCCTTTAAAATTCTTTTTTTATCATTGATTTTGATAGCTTAATATAATGTGCCTTGGAGAAGGTCTGTTTGCATTGAGATAATTAGGTGTTCTATTAGCTTGTGGAGTCATACATCCAGTTCCTTCTCCTGGTTTGGGTAGTTCTCAGCTATTATTTCTTATTTATTTATATGCTCTCTGATCTCATCTTCTCTCCTCCTTCTGTAATGCCCATTATCCTTATGTTGCCTTTTCTAATGGAGTCTGATGAGTTTCTTCATTTTTTAAAAACCGTATTTCTCTCTCCTACCTGAATCATTTCTAGATTTCTATCTTTGAGCTCACTAATTCTCCTTTCCATATGGTCTGCTCTATTTCCAATGGTTTCTTGTACATTTTTTATCTCATGTTATTGAGTTCTTCAGCTCCAGAATTTGTTTGTTTCTCTTTAGGGTAACCAATCTCTTTTGTAAAGTATTCCTCTCTTCATCAACTTTATTCCTGAGCTCATTGAATTGCTTTTCTGAGTTTTCTTGTAACTCATTGAGTTTCTTCATGATAGCTATATTGAATTCTCCATCAGTTAAAGCACGCTCTTCTGTGATTTTCAGTTTAGTTTCTGGAGAATTGTCATTTTCTTTTTGGGACACTGCATTGCTATCGTTTTTCATGGTGCTTGATGAGATGTTCCTGTGCCAGTGCAATTAAGTATCCAACACCTTTCTTAATACATAAAGTTTTGCTTACTTTGTTTCTAACAAACCAACAATTTGTAACTAGAGGTGTTTCCTTTGTTTTTAAGTAGGTGGCACTACAGCACAAGTTTTTGGTTTGCCTTTCCAGAGCTGCCTCTTGCGGTATTTGAGAATCTGCACTTTCCATCTTCCATTGTCTCTGTGCAAGGTGTGGCCCCATGCCCTCATAATTGCTTCTTGTGCCCCTGGGGTCACTGGTGCCTTGCTGGTGCTGGTGTCACTTCTGTTGCTGGCATCACCACCAGGAGCACTGGTATGGCAGAAGCTTCCGCTGTGTCTGGGGTTGCCTAGGTTGCAGCCACTGCTGCCCCAGTGGGGGAAGTTGGAGGGAGGGGTAGAAGCTGGCGTCAGGGGTTGTCAAGTTCATGGGCCCCACCACCACAAGCAGGGGTCTGGAGTTTCATGTGCTCCTGTGCCTGAAGGGACTGGGGTCATGGGGCTCACTTCTACTGCTGCCCAGTTCTCTGTGGCCATGGGCACTGCTGCAGTTGGAAGCCAGAGTCATGTGTGTCACCTTCGCTGCTGCTACTGGATTCTCTGGGGCTGTGGCTCAGCCATGATAGCCAGGAGGCCAGTATCGGGGGCCATGGTTCTGTCTCTTCTGTGTGTTCCAACCCACCCACCTTCAGATTACAGATGTGTAGATCTCTCTTGTGTCCTGGTGTGTTGAGCAGAGAAACCGGTGTTGAGTTATGGATGTTTTACTAGTTGTAGATTAAAGGAGAGAGATAAAGGGATTGTCTTACACCACCATAATGCTTAGAAGTAGAGGTTTTGTATGTAACTGAAGTTAATTTGGTATCAATACAAATTAGATTGTTATAATTTTAGGATGTTATATGTAATCCCCATAGTAACCATGAAGAAAATATCTAAGGAATATAAACCAAAGGAAATTAGAAGAGAAGCAAAATGTGTCACTACAAAATATCAACTATACACCAAAGAATGCAGTAGTGGAGGAAATGAGGGACAAAAAAGCATTAAGACATACAGAAGATGAATAGCAAAATGGCATATGTAAGTCTTTGCTTATCAATAATTACTTTAAATGTAAATGGATGAAACTCTTCAATCCAAAGGCAGAGATTTGCAGAATAGTTGATAAAACATGATCCAACTCTACACTGTCTATAAGCGACTCATTTCAGATTCAAAGAAACAAAGTAGGTTGAAAAGATGGAAAAAGATAATCCCTACAAATAGGAGTCAAAAGAGAGCTAGGGTGGCTATCTAATAATATCAGACAAAATAAACTTGCAGTTGAAAACTGGTATGAGTGAAAAAAAAAGGACATTATATATTGAACAAAAGATTAATTCACTGAGACTATATAACATTCAGAAACGTATATGCACGTAACAGCATAGTGTCAAAATATATTACGCAAACACTGACAGAATTAAAGGGAGAAATCAAAACTCCAAATTATATAAAATAAACATTAATGGAATGGAAGGGAGAAATATACAGTTCGACAATAACACTTGGAGAGTTCACTATATTACTTTCAATAATGGATAGAACAACCAGAAAGAAGGTCAATAATGAAGTGGAGGACTTGACTAACACTACACACCAATTGGATCTGACCCATATATAAAATACCCTGCCTAAGAACAACAGAACATACATTTTTCTCAAATGTACATGGAACATTCTACAGGATGGGCCACATAATATGTCACAAAACAAAGATTAGTATATTTTAGAAGATTGAAATAATACAAGGTATCTTATCTGATCACATAGAATGAAACTAAAAATTAACAACAAAAAGAAAAGTGAGAAATTCACAAATATGTAGAAAATTAAGCAATACAGTCTTAAACAACCAATAAGTCAAAAATGAAATCACAGGGGAAATTGGAAATTACATTGAGATAAATAACAACCAAACTACAACATACCAAAGCTTGTGATTGTAACAAAAGCAGTGTTGCTTTGGAATTTTAAACACCTACATTAGGAAAAAAAAATCTCACATCAATAATGTAACACCTTAAGTAACAAGAAAGAGGAGAGCAAACTAAATCCAAAGCTAGCAAAGGAAGGAAATAAGTTTGGATCTAAGAATAACAAAATAGAGAATAGGAAAACAATAGAGAGAACAAATAAAGCCAAAAGTTGGTTCTTTGATAAGATCAAAAATTGACAAATTTTTAGCTATATTGATTAAGAAAAAAAGAGATGATTCAAATTATTAAAATAGGAAATGCAAGAGGAGATATTACTAGCAATTTTACATTCCAAAAAAAGAAAAGTTTATAAGAGAACACTATGAACAATTATACACCAAAAATGAATCATGAAGAAATAAAAAATCTGAATAGAACTATAACTAATAAAGAGATTGAATCAGTAATCAACCCTCTCATCCCTCCCCACCCTGAAAGCCCCAGATCTGATGGCTTCATTGGTGAATTCTCCCGAACATTTAAAGAAGAATTAATACCAATTATTCTTAAGCTCTTCCAAAAAACTGAAGAGGAGGGACATACTCCTTAACTCAATCTATGAGGTCAACATTACTCTGACACCAAATCCAGACAAAGATACTACAAGAAAAGAACACTACAGACCCTTATGAATAATTAGGGCAAAATTCTCAGCAAAATGTTAGCAAACAGATTTCAGCAACATATTAAAAGGATGATATACCATGTCCACGTGGGATTTATTCCTGGTTCAACATATGAAAATCAATCAATGTAATGAACCGTGCTAATAGAATGAAAGTGGGGGCTGGGGGACTACATATCTATTCAATTGATGCAGAGAGAGCATTTAACAAAATCCAGTACCCTTTCATGATAAAAACACTTGTTTATTTAATAAACTAGTAATAGAAGGAAACATCCTCAACATGACAAAGGCCATATATTTAAAAAAAAACATAGCTAACATCATTCTCACTGGTAAAAGACTGAAAGATTTTCTCTTAAGATCAGGAACAAGACAGGAGAGCCTGATCTCACCATTTCTACTCAACAAAGTATTGGAAGTTTACCCAGATCAATTAGGCAGCACAAAGAAATGAGGCACCAAGATGAAACAGAATTAAAACTAGATCTGTTCACAGATAACATGATCTTACATGTACAAAACCCTAAAAAACTTTCTCACACACACACAAATTGTTAGAGCTAATAAAGGAATTCAGCAAAGTTATAGGAAAGAAAATCAATGCACAAAACTTAAGGTGCGGTTCTATACTTTAACAATTAACAATCCAAAAAGGAAATTAAGAAAACATCAATAAGAATACAATACTAAGGATAAATTTAGTATAGAAGGTGAAAGACTTGTACACTGAAGATTAAAAATCACTGCTGAAAAAGAGAAAGAAGACATAAATGAATGGAAAAGCATCCCATATTCATTGATTTGAGACAGTATTAAGGTGACAATGCTGCCCAACACTATCTACAGATTCAGTGCAATCGCTATCAAAATTTCAATGGTGCTTTTTTGCAGACATAGAAAAACCCATCCTAAAATTCACATAAAATCTCAAGGGATCCCAAAGTGCAAACACAACCTTTAGAAAGGAGAAAAAAGTTGGAGGACTTACACTCCTGATTTCAGAAACTTACTTCAAAGCTATAGCAATCAAAACAATGTGATACGTTCATAAAAAGAGACATACAGACCACTGGAATAGCATAGAGAACCCAAAAAGTAACCCTCACATATACTGTCAATTGATTTTAGGCAAGGGTGCCTAGACCATTCAGTGGGAAAGAGAGTCTTTTTAACAAACGGTGCTCGGAAACTTGGATGTCCACATGCAAAAGAATGAAGTTACCTTATATCATACACAAAAATTAATTCAAAATAGATCAAAAACTTAAATGTAAGAGCTGAGCTTATGAAACTCTTGGAAGAAAACACAGAGGAAAATCTTGCCTTGGATTTCACAGTGATTTATTGAATGTGACACCAAAAGCACAGGAAATAAAAGAAAAAGTATTGAATAGATAAAATGTTCTTCACCAAATTTAAAAACTTTGTATGTCATAGGATACTATCAAGAAAGTGAAAAGACAACCCACTGAATGGGAGAAAATAATTGCAAAGCATATAATTTGCATATCTGATAAGGTATTAATATCCAGACTACATAAAGAACTCTTACAACTTAGAAAAAACAACAGAAAAATGAACAACCCAATTAAAAATGGGCAAAGAACTTGAATAGACAATTCTTCGAAGATATACAAATGGTCACTAACAACATGAAAAGATGCTAGTCATTAGAGAAATGTCAATCAAAACCACAATGAGTTTGAACCCATTAGAATGGCCATTATTAAAAATAAACTGAAAATAGCAAGTGTATGTAAGGATATGGAGAAATGAAAACACTTGTGCATGTGGAAAACATGTATGGCAATTCCTCAAAAAGTTAAACAGAATTACCATATGATCTAGCAATTCCATTTCTGGGTATATAACCAAAAGAAGGGAAAGCAGGGACCCAAACAGTTACTTGCACAATCAGTGTTCATAGCAGCATTATTTACAAAGGCCAAAAGGTGGAAACAATGCAAATGTCCATCAAAACTTGGTATATACATACAATGGAATATTATTCAGTCTCAAAAAAATGACAGTTTGCTAAAACGTGGATGAACCTTGAAAACACTGTGCTAAGTGAAATAAGCCAGACACAAAAGGGCAAATGTTGTATGATTCCACTTATATGAGGTAACTAAAATAGGCAAGTTCTTAAAGACAAAAAGTACCATTAGAGGTTACCAAATGCTGGGGAGATGGGGACTAGGGAGCTATCTATTGTTTAATGGGAACAGAATTTCTTCTGGGGATGGTGAAAATTTTCTGCAAATGCATAGCGGTGATGGTTGTGTAATATTGTAAATTTTACTCAATGCTACTGAACTGTATGCTCAGGAATGGTGAAAAGGGTAAATTTTATATCATATATATATATATATATATATATATATATATATATATATGCCTCAATAAAAAGAAAATAAAAGAACAGAATATAAGCTAACAAATCTCGATGGAAGAGTGACACGTCTCATTGCCATGAGAACATGTGAAATGAAGGAAATCAGTGTGGCCATATGTGAAGACACCTTTGCAAAATAAAACATGTTATGTACAATTTTTTTCAAGTCATGGCTTTGGACCACCCCAGTTCAATTTAACCAGAATCTCTGTGGTTGGATCCAAGTATTTAAAAAAAAATTCCCTCAAATGATTCTGACGTACAGGCAGTATTAAGAACTGCTGCTCCATACACCTGTTACTCTGTGTTCATTTTCCCTTTTATCCAACCTTTAAACTGTGCTACTGAGAATTAAGGCTAAGGCTTGCATGATTGTTTCTGGACAATAGTACCACAAAGGGACAGGACCCCACCCACCCACTCAAGGCCATAGTGTGAGCACAACAGTGACACCAGTGGCTGTGACTTTGTAGAAAGGAGATGGAGTCTGAGATCAATTTCAGGGTCTGTCTACCCTTCTACAGTCCATCTTGGAAGCTGAGGATTTCCTCTTAGTGGCCACTGCTAGCTAGGGTTTGTCTGATGAAGAGTTATAGCAGGTTTCCTTATAGTCTATTGTAGGTTTCTGTAGTTCCTGGATTTCTCATTTAGAGTTTGGGGTCCGAAACACACCACTTTGAATCCTAGACCTGTCATTTATTTGACATGGGAAAGACATGTAAAGCTTCCAATCTGCAGTTTCTTCCTCTTTAAAGTGGGGACAATAGCGCCCCTGGAGGCTCAGCGAGATTAATAGATTTGTTTGTACCCTGTTGGTAAGTGGGGTGGTATGATGTGAACCGAGTCAAAGCCAGCATTCTTAACCACAAGAGATCACTGCACCCCAAGTCTGGTGGTTCTGAAGCCAGGCTGTTTTCTACCCCAACAGTCAGCCTATAAGTGCCAGATGGGTTATGACAGAAAGGGATGTGGGAACACACTATGAGCTTTGAGATTAATTAGAACAGGTTTCATTGACTTGGAATGAATAAAGGAAGAAGGAAGAAGGAAGAAGTCTCAGGAGGCAGAGTTGAGTCCAGTCCCTTACACACTTACACAGCTCCCTACAAGGATTCTTGGGCCTGTATGGGGGCAGATGCTGTGTCCTTACCTCATAGCGCATGAAGACACCTATGGGCCTGGTAGGCTTGATCCTGATGCCAATGTTTCCTTCAGTGTTGGGCGGCAGGATGTTGCCCTTGTCATCAATGATCTGGAGCAAGAGACCTGTGAATCCCACCCTGCAGGGATCCCCAACACTCCTGCCCCACCCAAACACTGCCTGGCTCATTCATGTGACACAGTGGGGGTAATTGGGGGAGGGGGTTGTGGTAGAGGAGCCCTGTCAGAAAATAGAATAAAACTGTCAAAAGTCTTTGAAATCAGCAAATGGTGAAACCCAAGCCATGGGTCTATGTGTTTCATGCATATATAGACATCACAAATGTGTCTTCAAGCTAGAAAACACGGATCAGGAAAAACTAAAAGCACCGGCAGTGGAGAGAGCCGCCTGAGCTACTGCCAGTACTCTTTCCCAGGCTCGGTGCATGAGGCCTCTGGCTGTCCTGGCAAGCTGCACTCATGCCCAGGACATTGCAGGTCTCAACTGAAACCTCCCCAGGAAACTGGAGGAAAAGTAGGCGGAGAAGACGAAGGACAACCGGGAGGCATGACTGGTTCTGTCACCTCGTGTCACACAATGGTCCCACCATAGCCAAGCACTAACTGCTCTCTGCCAATGTCTTTACCACCAGACCTGAATGTCGTAGGGTGGGATGGCCTTCCCCATGGAACCCGGCTTGATCTTCATCCCCCGGAGAGTGCCACAACTTATTCCCTGTTCACAGAAGAAGAGAAGTGGGATTGGCCAAGCGTCCAGGCTGATCACAAAAAAATAGCATCCTTGCTCATAGACGTCATTTGATGCTGTGCAAAAAGCCCACGTGGCGAAGCTAGAAGGCATCGACCCAACTCCAGTCAGCAGACGTTCACTGCACCTGACATGGGCTGGGCCTGAGCCCAGTGCTGGGGCTACAGAGTCCAGTGGGAGAGGCCAACAAGAAGCAGAGGAGTGAGCCCAGGGCTGTGGGCATGTAACGTAGGGTGTGGAGTGCCCACTGTATGCCAGACATGTGTCCATTTGCCGGGGAGGGCCATGAGTGTATTTAACAAACATTTACTTGTAGCTGCCTCAACTGCTTCTCAGAGCTGTGTTGAGATTATTCAGATTGTTCATGCTGTTCCCCTACCCCCTATGTCTTCCTGATGAACCTTATTCCTTCTCTATGGTTCTCTAAATTATCATTCTTCCTAAAGTTAAGCGCTTTACACTCAGAGAGACCAAGGTTTGAATCTTGACTCCACCGCTCACTAGCTATGTACCAAGTAATCCCCCTTGATCTCCTCCTCGGTCAAAGGGGGGTAATTATAACATTATCTCTTAGAGTGCTTGTGAGTGTGTGCCAGGCACACACCAAGTATTCAATAAACAACTGCCACTAGCTATCATTCAGGCCCTAATAAAAGGAAGTTGGGAGATTCTCTTTCTGTGGTATTTTTCCCTACACTTGTATTACTGCTTGTCTGTTTCCCTCAGTAGATAATGAGCATTCAGAGAATAGAGATTGTCCCATCCATCTCTGCACCCCCAGCATCTAAACACAATACCTACCTTAAAACAACAGTGACAACCATAAATGCAATAGGGGTTGGACACTGTGCCCAGAGCTTTGTATACTTTCTTTCATTTACCTTACCATAACCTGGCAAGATTGGCATTATATTTCCATTTTGGAGATGGGGAAGCTAGACTCTGCAAGATTCAGTGATATGCTGATAGTCTCGAAGCCTATAACTGGCAAGGCTGAGATCTGAACTGGGGTCTGATCTCCTGAGAGAGGAAGTACTTTCCCCTCTGCAATGTCACTGCTCACACTCTAGGCATGTGGGAAATGTTGCAGAGATGAGTGGATAGGTGTGAAAATGTTCAGAGAAATAAAGCACCATCTGGTTATCAGGAAGTATTCTGTTGTTATGAATAGTTGATGCAAAGGGACTAGTGTCATGAGTGTAGCGTGTAGTTCTAACCTCACCCTCCCTGTCTGAATGCAAACTGTGAACCAGCAAGGACAGTCCTAGAGTCTTAACATTTCTCAATCCCGGAAGCAGACCCAGTAACTGATTATTTATTTATTTAATTATTTATTTGCAAAATAATGTCAGAAAAGTATGTCAGTTGGGACTAAAACAGCTATTTTGCTACAGGCTCTGAGATGACAGTCATCCCTCTGTCAGCTAAAGGGATGATAGGGAAGTAGGGGAAAGTGGCTCTGTCCAGCATCGGAAATGCATTGAAAATGTGTTAGAAGTGAGATACCTGCCCACACTATCATGGATAAAGTCCTTGAGATTCAAGACATGCATTATTCTTTGAATGCCCTGCCCACCTGACTGGTCAGTGATCCTCTTTGGGATCACACTGTGTGTGTGTGTGTGTGTGTGTGTGTGTGTGTGTGTGTGTGTGTGTGTGTGTGTGTGTGTGTGTGGCGTGTATATAGAAGATCTCTCCTCCTGCTAGTGTCTCACAATCAAAGCTGTGTGCTCTCCTCATAAACACCCAGAAATGAACTAGGGAACTTCCGGGGCCAGCTCCTGCCTGCTCCTGTGGTGGCTGCCTAGGAAGGGACGGTGAGGTGGACAGGACTTGCAGTGGTGGCTTCCATGCTCCTGGAGAGTGCCTTCTATGCCAGTGCCCCTCCTGGGCTCCCGTAAACTAACTCTCACAGGTACAGTGGCACCATGTCCTTAGACCCCTTTCTAAGTTTTTGTCCAATAGTTTTCAGCACATTGGTCTTTTGACAAGTTGATGAGCTGCAATTGTCTTTTCTGCAAATTGATTTGGGACAAATTAGCCTAGAGCTCTGGAGCCTCCCATTGGCTTTGAGCAACGCTGCGTGCACAGTGGGGCCTCTGCACACACTCATAGCAGGATTCAGCCCATCTGCTGGGCTCCGTGGACGAGCACATCCTGACTGGCCCACAGGGACCATTCACCTACCGTCTCTGACTGTCCGTAGGCTTGGTAGAGCAGAATGCCTGTCTGTCTTCTCCACAGCTCTTGCTCCTCGGGCAGCAGGGCCTCCCCACCAGTACAGCAGTGCTCCAGGGTGGGGAACCTGAGGCTGAGGGGAAGGCAAGGTGTCAACAGGGCCTCCGCAGATTGGGCTTGGGCGCTCTGCCCCAGGCCCAGGGAGAGCTCAGAGCATTGTCATCTGGATCATTCACCCTTCTGCTTCTTCGCTTTCTTACTTGCCTTCTGAGCATTTTACTGGTGGTCAAGTCCAAGTGGAAGTCACTTCCTGTTGGTACCTGTTAACTCATCTGGCAGGGGTAGGTGGTGGTGGTGGTGAGGCTAATGGGTTAAATCAGGGAGATCAGGATTGAATATGGATGTTGATGTAACAAGAGGGAGAAAAGTGTGCTTGGAACACATTCTAAGCATTCTATGTGGCTAAGAGGGATATTTGTACAAACCATAAGGGCTGAGGGATAAGACCCCCAAGGATATGCTAGGATGGTAATAGAAGTGTACCGCCTTCTGGGAAGAGTGGGCTTATGTGAACTGAAGGCCTTTTGTGTTTCCGGCTGGAGAACGCAAATTAGGGGTTGGAAATGAATTGCTCGGGACATCAAGGAAGACCAGGCTTCATATAAGTGAAGGGAAGAAGGATCACAGGTAACAGCCCTGAGAGCAGGAATTTGGGAGAGAACAGAAAAGTCTGCTGGGAACATTTGCAGTAGTTTGCTAGGTACGTTGTGTGATGTAAATCCTCTCATCTATTTTCCCCATGAAGATTTCCATAAATAATACAAAAACCATCACAAAATAATGATGGATTCCCTGAAGGAAATGGGTAGAAGTGATTGGGGTCTTAGTACCACCTTGCACGGGGCTGAGCTGAGCCAGCTTGTATGGATGAGGGACGTGGCAGAATCCCTTGTCACCCTCTCCTCGTATATACAGAGCCTGTAGTGATGGACAGGAGAGCTGGCTTCGTTGAGCGTATGTTCCTCATTCTTCTTGAGCTTTATCCAAAGTACATAAAATGGGCAGAGTCTCCAACAGAGTCAATATTCATGCCCTGGTTGAATTTTTATGGGGTTTGTTCACCATCTCAAGAACGTTGCAACAAGTAGCTGTAATATGAGCTTTGAAATACAGTTGGAAACATAATTCTGTCAGATTGAGGGCTCATGAATAAAATCAAGCTGTATTTCAATTACCTTCATAAATTGAACTCCTTGATATTTTAAGTCTTATATGTCTAAAAAATGTTAGCTCTTATTTTGAAGTAGCCATTTCAATTTCAGAGTCGCTAAAAGATACATAAACAACCCTAAGGTTCAAAGAGCAGATCAGGTGAGTTAAAAATTAATCCACAAACATGGGGAAATGCAAAAATAAAATTACAGTGTGATACTACATACCCATCAGATTGGCAAAAATTAAAACTTGGACAAAAACAAATATTGCCAGAGATGTGGAACAATGGGAATTCTCCTCCCCTGCTAGGGGGAGCATACCTTGGTTCAATACTTTGGAAAATAAGGTAGTAGGGTACAATGTCAGTGTGACCTAGCAATTCCTCTCCCAGAGAAGATCTACAGCAATGTGTGTTTACGTGTTTATGTACATGTTCAAAAATTCAATGCAGCATTAATCAATAGTCCCAAACTGAAAACTACCCAAATGCCCAATAATAGAACTGATTAAAAATGTGCTACTTTCATAAAATGTAATGTTATACAGCAATGAAAATTAACGCCAGCATTATTTAACAACACGGACACTTCTTAGAAACATAATGTTGAAAAAAGAAGCCAGATATGACGGAATAATGTACGATTACATGAAGTTCAAAAGCAAGTAATGTAATTTGTCTAGGGATATTTCCTATGTAAACTATGAGGGAAAATAAGGAAACGAACACCATAAAAGCCAAGGTAGTGGATTCCTTTAGTGGAGATGCAGAGGCATGAGGAGGTCTCTGGGGCCACTGGCCATGTTCTATTTCTGTGCCTTGGGTGAGCGGTTGCATAAGTGTTTCATTTTCGACAATTCATTAATCTGTAAATGCATATCTTATATACTTTTCTGTATGTTTATTTCACAACAAAATGTGTGTAAAAGTAAAAACCCACAATGATGCAAGGCTCACTGAGTGTTTCATTTGGTTCTCTGAATCCTGTTTAAAGAAATAATTAGACTAGCTGCTAAATATCACCACCAACATTTATGCCCTCCCCCACCCCACACACACAGTATCCTCAAAGAACCATAGCTAAAATCAGTCAGACCACAGTGCATCACATTACTTAAAATCCTACCCGAAGATTCCTGTTACCAACCGCAGCCACTTCTACCATACCTGGTGGAATTCTGCTGCAGAATCATTCGAAATACAGAGGGCGCAGCAAAGCATTGAGTAATAGGGTATTTGAATAAAGTCTAGAGAGTTAGGAGAGAAAAAATTTTATTTTTACAATTAAGATTTAAAATATAGATTTGTTATTAGCATTTTAACTCTGACCTCTCCTCTAGGAGAGCCCATTTATTCATCTGTTAATTCTTTCAGTATACTTAAATTCAGCATGAATTTCGTACATGGCATGTGTCAGGTACTATTGGCGCAACACAAGGAAGTCTAAGTTGAGGGGATGGGTAGGGAGGGAATGAAGGGAAAGTTTTGTTTTGTGAATTTGAATAGTAAATTTTTAATTTAACATTTTTCGTTTTAGTCACTATCTCCCATCTTCAGTAGGAGAGACTGAAACCAAGTAATTTAAAAAGTTTATTTTTAAAAATTCACGAAAGTAATAAGTGTAAAGTAAATTAAACAATTAAACTTTCAAATGCAGGGATGGGGTAAATTTGTAGACTCAATTCTTTGAAATCATTCAAGCTTAAAATACACTGAGACTCTGGGGACACCCCTTGTAGGGGAAGGAGAATTAGACCTGGTGGGGGAAGGAGAGAGGTGGATTCAGTGTGGCTTGCACAGTTTTATGCCTCAGAGGCTGGCAGGATGCAGGCAGAAAATAATGACGGAAAGGCGGATATTGACATAGGGACAGGGAGTGAGAAGTGGGAGGTACAGTTTCAGGTGTCGGAGGGATGATCAGATGAACTTAACCAACCAGCAGAAAAACAGGGGGGAACTAGCCTGGAGAGAGAAGACTGGACAGTTTTGAGAGCCACCTGAGTAGATGTACCTGCTGGAGAAATGGAAGTAAAGGCAGCTGCTTAGAGGGGAGGGACAGTTGAGGGCAGAGCCTTGGATGACTGCGGTGCTCAGGACTAAGCTGGGGGAACAGGCGGTAGCTGTAGCAAGTGCAGAATGTGCTATGGAGCAATTTGACCTTAAGGGAGGAGAGACAGGGCTGGTCCAAGGTGTACCAGGGTGAAGGGAAGGTGTTCTTAGGATGAGGAACTTTGAATATGTTTATGGACTGAGGGAGTAGAGTCAATGAAAAGTGAGAGATTGAAAATACAGGAGAAAAAGTTTAATGAGTTAAAGATTAATAGAGAGGGGCTCCAAACAGAAGGGCAGGGAAAAGAACAGGATCGGCAGCAGTTGTCGGGAGGGAGTTGGACGTTGAGAGGTGAAGGGGCAGGTCTGCCTCTGAGACAGAAAGCAGGGGAGTGAGTGGAGACACAAAGACAATTTTTAAGTGAAGAGAAATACATTGAAGGAGTTCACGCAGGTGACCTGTTATTATCATGGTGTATGCATAACAGCAACTGCTACCACTTACTGAGTGTTCTCTCTGTGCTAGTTTCAGGGCTAAGCACTTTACACACCTTTCCTATGTCATCTCATTAATATTCCCAACAATTTTGTGGAGATAGTAACCATTAAGACTCTCCTTTTACAGATAAGGAAACTGAAGCTCAGAGTGGTAAGTAAACCACTAATAAATGTCAATCATGGGATACGAAATTAGATCTGTCATATTCCAACGCCTTTGTTTCTAAGTACGTCATTAAATTGAGTAGCCACACAAATACAACATTCACACACCAGCTACCTGGCCCTGGTAGAGCCAGGATCCAGGATACAGGAGACCTGAGCTTGTTCTGTTTGCTTTCATTTCTCAAAATGTATATTCTGGTTCCCAGGTCCACAAAGTCTGATCCATAGGTCTAGGGAAAGGTTTGGAATATGTGTTTTCTTCAGAGTTACATCTTGATGTAATTCTGATAAAATGATTGATTCAGTCCTTCACATTTGAGAAACCCAGAGCCAGGGTTATATTATACTAAAGGCTTCTTTGCTAAATAAAGTATTTTCTCAGTTGGATCCAGTTTTTGAACTCGAAATGAGTTTTTTCTGGGAGTTTGTTGATATCGAAAGGTTCGTCTTCTTACCTGTACAATGACCTTGGGGTCAAATTGGGGCAGATGATGGACAAAGACTGTAGACCCCGCTGTCCATGGTTCAAGCAGGGACCCCAGGACAGCCAGAACCCAGCCTGTGTCTGACAGGCACCAGAGGACATCAGACGTCTTCAGCTGCAGTAATTTCCTGCTAACTCCAAAATACAGTTGGCCTCAGATACTATTCTGACTACTATACTATCCTTCCCTTTTCTCCACCCCCATTCTCCAGAATTTTGCTACTCAGTTGTTATCATTAGCACAGATACCAAATGTCTACAAAAAGCCTTCTTTGTCCCCTGGTCTGGTTAATAATGTACAAAGTATACAGAACGTGGTCTGGTTTGAATATTACTAGTTGGGGGACGGGGAGAAGGGAGAAGAGTTTGGTTTAAAATTGATTAAATGGTTAACCCAGCTTCAGCCTCTATGTTTGTTCCAGGTTAGGGCAGTGGCTTGGTGTGGCTTAGTTCCAGGTATTATTTTTCCCTAACAGTTCCTGATTGGGAAACTTCATGCTGGATTTGTCCACAATCGAGGAGAGGAGAAGACCTGTCACATAAGGTCACATTGCTGGAGCGTTTTATCTTTCCCCACTAAACCCTGGAACCACTGAGAGTGACACAGGGGCTTGTCATTTGTGTGGTTAGCAGAATGCCTGCTGTTTCCACCCACATCTCCTCCATGCCTGCTGTGAAGGTGCTCAGGTAGGATCCAAATGTGCCTCCTTTGTCATTCAGATGCCTCTGTCAGCAAACACTCATACATAGTCTATACTTCTCACACCCTTAAGGGTCTGAACCAAAGAGAGCAGAAAGGATAAACAGCATGGGGTCAATTCCACCAAGAGTTCCTTTCCCAGCACATACACATACACATACACATACACATACACATACACATACACACTTCACCCCAGATCTGTGGCCCAGCTTCTAAGTTGGTGCCCTCTCTCCTACCATGAAGGGAAGAAGGATCGCAAAGCAAGTCCATGGCTGTGCTTTGCCATCTTGGGGAAGCCTGTGGTCCCACTGGTGAAGAAGATGGCCATTGGGTCCAGGGTCTTTGACTTAATACAGGTGTGAACTGGGGATTCTGATCTGCAAAGGGATTCAATACAAAAGGACAGAAGTCATGTTTCCTGTTTTTCCATCCTCTGGGGAAGCAAAAGAAGCAATATGAGGCTTAGAGTCAGAAAACTGGGGTTTGCAACTCCCAGTATTAGGCATCAAACAAAGTTTATGTGTGACTTGGATAGGTGGACTGACATTTCTTCATTTTAAAAAGTGGGGAAAATATGAAGGATTATTTTTACTTTAATAAACATTGAAAAAGTATTGCCAATGATTCCAGACAATGCTCTAAATGATTTACAAATAAGAACTCATTCAATCTTCATAGCAACCCTAAGAGGTAAGTACTGCTTTTATGCCCATTTTGTAGATGAGGGAACTGAGGCTCAGAGAGGTTAGGTAACTCACCTGAAGACATATAGCCAGCAAGTTGCAGAGCCAGGATTCAAACTCAGAGAGTGTGATCCATATACTATGCTTTTAGTCACACTGTTAACCCTGTATTTTACACAGACTAGCTTCATGGGAATTTAACCTCATAAACTTGGTGTTGAGGGGTGGGAAAGAGAAAGCTAGGGAGAATGAGAGTGTAAGGAATATATATATGTACATCTGCCCTAGCATGAGCTAGAGGTGGAAGGTAGAATCCGTAGCTCCCTCCGTCTGCCTCGGTTCTTGGGGAGCTTCTCCTTGGCTGAGAGTCTCTTTCTTGGGCCTATTACAATTGTAAATGCAAGCTTCCTATAGTACTCAGTCAGAGAGGCTGCAAGTAATCCCAGTGCTGGAGGGAGCACTGGCTCTTGTGGAGAAATGATACCATACTGAGTCTGGGCAATTTAGGCGAGTTTTAATGAGTATTCTTTGTTTAAGCTATTTTAATCTAATTCTCTGACTTTAGAATCTAGCATAAGATGTGATTTCACTGTAATATTTGCCGTTGGGGGTTGAAGTAAAGAGCTTTAAAAACTGTGGAATTACTTCAAGAAAACAAATCCAGCACGGTTTGTGTGTGATATGAAGAATGTCTGAAGGCTTGCAGAATCAGAGTTTTGGAGGCGGAGCGGTCTTTCTTACTTTTAGCACTTCCCTAACTTTCCCTTCAAGGTGTCCCTATAGACACCCACCCCCTAAGACATGGAAAGTGTTTGCTCCCAAAGCTGCCTGTCATTTTTTCCTCAGTCTCAAGTTTCACCTTAAAAATTCATCTAAACCTTTCGTTCAATTTCTTTAATTGCTAATTATTTACATAAAAATAATATTCAGATTCCCCACCTACAAGGAAAATGCAACACAATAACCCTCTGACTTTACACATCTCCTTTGCACAGGGGTGATTATATTTTAGTGAGAGAGCCATAGAAGTTCAATTTCCTCATTTTATACATAAAACAATTGCAGCCAAGAGAGGAGAAGGAACTAGCCCAAGGTTGCACAGCAAATCAGTGACGTAGCTGTGAAGAGAAGCTCAGACCTGGTGAGCTTCCTTCCACTGGCTGCTTCTCTACCAGCACTTGGCAGTGAGTGGCTTTCTCCTGCCATTCCTCAGAAAGCACATTCATCAGACCAGAAACTCACTGAATCAGTGATCGGAAGTCCAGCCACCCTTTACGGCTGTGGTCAGACACCAGGAGCTTGGTTTTCAGAGCAGGACACTCAGAGGCCACAGAATCCACCTCTGGGGCAAGGGTATCTGTGGTCACGATGCCCTTGGCTTTAGACACTTGTAGTCGGTAGAGAATGTCCTTGGCCTTCATCTGGGTGGTCCCTGGCATGAAGACGATCCCTAGGGATGAGAAAGAAACTGCTTTTTCTGGTATCTCTTTCATAGCCTCACAACCTTGGCTGTCAGACCTGGTTTATCTGCATAGAAATCCCCTAACTTGTTGGTATGCAAAGTATGGTCCACAGCATCAACGCCGCCTAGGACACAGAATCTCACACCCCACCCCAAACTTACTGAATCAGAATCTGCATTTTAACAAGATCTCCAAGAGATTTCTATGCACATTAAACTTTGAAAAGCCTGCCCTAATAATTTCTACTCTAAATGGATCTAGCCAGTAGACAGGTGAGTCCTTCTTTATACAAATTTACACAGGATCTGGGAAAGATACAACTAGGACAGTGTCCCTGACACTGCATCCCTTCCCCCATTTTTCTCCTCTCACTTCCTTCTCTGTCATCGTGAATCTCTTGTCATCTCTTGTCATCATTCCTTGTGTCATCTTGAATTTCCTCTCTTTCCTTCGTTCGTCGTACCCAAAGTTAACTACAATGTCCTTTGAACTTTTCTACTTTCCCTTCCATCTTCCATCACCAACAATTAGCTCAAGTCTTTGCGTGTCCCTATTGCATTCTAATTTCTCCACCAGATGCCCTGTCCTGAATCTTCCTACTGCCCACCTTCCGTATTATTAGCCTGCTTAGTTCCACAGAGCACTGACTTTTTCCCCTCCACATTTCTTCTCTTCACTAACACCTGGACCCTCTCTCCAGGAAAACACCACACTCCCCATCCTGACTTTGAGGGCACTGCTCACTCTCCATCTTTCTCTCCCACAACTCTATTCTCTATTTCAAGATGACCATTCTTCGTATAGGCTACTCCTGACTCTAAGCATTTCCATGTGCTATGACCATTCTTGGAATTTCCGTCCTTTGCTTCTACTCCTCTTTAATTCTTCTTATCCCAGAGGTCTCAATTCATGTCTTGGGTTTCTCATGGACAATCTCTTCACTATACAGATGGCATGGCTTCTCTATACTCCCTCAGCCACTGCTGTTAATTCTTGATCTTGTTGGATTAATCAACTATTTGTGAGAAAACATGAGACAGAGAATATGTGAGCAAGACCACGACATATTGTTGTATGAGCATGCATTATACAACAACTGAAGCGATTCAAAAAAGAATCCATGAGTCCCATACTGATTATATAGATTAATGCATAGATAAGCAATTAAAAGGGAAAGGAAAATCTGTATAGAAGAATGCCAACTAATAAATGTAGAGGGAATGATATAAATAGAAAATCCTAATAAACGACCACCATAAAAGTATTCACTTCAGTCGAGAATCATCAGTGGATTCTCACACCATAAGGTGAAAGACAGCTGCGGAACAGGATATTCACACAGTCCCATAAATATTACACGACAGATTACTTACTAACTACAAAGGGAAAAGGTACCTTTACAAAGGTGGATACTACCTTTCTAAAGTCATAAAACAACATCAATGATATTAGGGCAAACCAACTTTATATATCCCCAATGTGATGCACCAAGGAAGACACAATATTGCCCTTCTAGTACCTGGGCTAAAAATGTCTAACCTGAAGATAATCATGAAGAAGGAGTCAGGAATACAAATTTTGATGGACCTTCTGCAAAACAACGGGCTTAGACGCTTCAAAATTATCATCGTCATGTAGACAGTGTAGAACATAGAGAAACATTCTATATTAAAGGAGACGGGGGAGGTATAACAACTAAATGCAATGCATTGGATTTTTGATTTAAACCAAATAAATGCTATAAAGGACATTATTGGGACAATCGAGGAATTTTGACAATGGATGTATATCACGTAACTATATTGCATCAGTGTTAAACTTCTTGTGTGATAAATCTACTGTGGTTATGTGAAGGAAATGTCTTGGATCTTAGCAGATGCATGCTCCAGTGTTTATCTGGTGTTTATGGGTGTCACAGTGTCTGCAACGGATTCTTAAATGACTCACTGGGAGAGAGGGCTCGAATATGGCAAAACGTTAACAATTGATGAATCTTATAAAAAAGTAAGAATGTCTGAGACCGTGTAAGAGAAAGTGTGTGTGTGTGTGTGTTTGTGTGTGTGTGTGCATGTGTGTGAGAGAGAGAGAGAGAGAATTACGACATTGTGTTTGAGAACGTGTGAGTATAAGGGAGAGAGCGGTTGAGAAGGAGTAAAATAATATTTGAGTGAGTCTGAGAAAAAGAAAGACTGTGAAGAAGAAAAATTGGCGGGGGGGGCTTCCCTGGTGGCGCAGTGGTTGAGAGTCTGCCTGCCAATGCAGGGGACACAGGTTCGAGCCCTGGTCTGGGAGGATCCCACGTGCCGTGGAGCGACTACGCCCGTGAGCAACAATTGCTGAGGCTGCGCGTCTGGAGCCTGTGCTCCGCAACAAGAGAGGCTGCAATGGTGAGAGGCCCACGCGCCGCGATGAGGAGTGGCTGCCACTTGCCGCAACTGGAGGGAGCCCTCGTGCAGAGATGAAGACCCAACACAGCCATAAATAAATAAATAAATAAAATTTAAAAAAACAAAAAAAATACATGTTTCAAGTTCAGCATAAATGTTAAAAAAAAAAAAACAGAAAAGAAAAACTGGGGGGAAGAGAAAGCACCTAATATTTCAGGACAAATTGGCTCAAGGTGAGCCCAAAGGTCTGCTTGGGTCACTGACCTGTTCGGATGCAGGCCATGATCACCAGCCACCACTCAGGCACTCGAGGCAGAATCAAGGCTAGATGGTCTCCCTCCTGGAGGCCACAGGTCTGTGTGAAGACGTTGGCTGCACGACGGGTTAAGTCTGTCATCTCTCTGAAACTCCACTTCACTTCATCCCCTTGATTATTCACCCACCACAGGGCTGGGTTTGGACCTCTCTTGCCTTCCTGGTTAGGATCATATGCTACATGTTATTTCCTGCTTCAAAGGAAAAGGGCACTAATTTGGCCCATCCACTACCACAGTCACATTCCACTGTGAGTGTAGCTCAAGGTCTGAGATCCCATTTTAAAGCATTTATAGCGCCAAGAGAAGTTGGGGGGAGGTGTGATCCAGCCAACTTCTTCTGGTCTACTCTAACCCCCTCCTCTTCAGTCACATAAAACCATGAAGAGCCTTCATGTTACTTATTGAAGACTTACAATTTTATTCCCCATGTGTCTGTCTTAGTTCCACATGGACAGTAGGTTACTCTCTGTGCCTCAGTTTTCTCACCTATGAAATGGGTATAATAATACTACCTAGAATGTAGTAAAGTTCAAATTAATTATTTTAAAAGGTCAAGTGTGTATAACAGTGCCTGGCATACAGTAGGTGCTCAATAAAATTACTGTTATTATTATTACAACAAAATAAAAGAGGATAATTTAATTCCTGAATATTTGGGGAAATTATTTTTTAAATTAGGGTACCTCAAGCGGTGCAAGAAGTCAGTCCTGGAAGCTCCAGAGCCTTTTTCCCCCTCACAAAAACATCAAGTAAACAACAATAGACTAAGACGGCTTTGTAGGTATTTAGAAAAGAGTCACAAATCCACAGGAACCAACAAATGCCCAAACAATAAAAAGTCATAACCAAAATGGTAAGACATTTTGTGGTGTTTTTGCTTATTCTTGCACCACCCGCTCTCTGATGTGGTACAGTGTAGTCAGAGGAAGCCACCCAATTCCCAGCCCCTCCCCTAGGATAGATGAAAAAGACTGAACCTTGTGTGCAACATTCTGGCTTGTCTGGAGGCGGCCTTAGGCACTGGTTTCTGTCTTGACTGACTTGGAGCTCAGATGGGTATGAGGGCATATTGGAGGTATCTGAAAACAGTGGCAGATGTCACAGTGTGTGGAAACAGTAGACCTGTGGTTACCTAGGGATTAGAGACTACAGACAAAGAAAGAATAGAACATTTAAGTCCCCCAGAAGAAGCAGACTTTTAAGAAAGTTAAAACGTTAACGAGCAGCCAAAACTAGAAAAAAATAAAAAAATAAAAGCACATGCACAGGACCAGGAAAGACACATGCCAGAGAAGACCTTAAGTTTTCATACTGAGCAGATTATTGAAGGTCTTTCCCTGCATGGAGCCAGTCTGCAAAGACTGAGAGAGGTGGCTATTTTTTTTAAATATCCAATTTTTAACAACAGATCACAAGGTCTACAAAGAAAAAGAGAAGCAGCCTATTCAAAGTAACAACATGAATCTCCAGAAACTGACCCTAAAGAGACATAGGCTGCAGTTACTAGACAAAGAGTTTTAAATGACTGTCTTAAATACACTGAAAGAGCTAACGGAAAACACAAAGAACTAAAGCAAATCAGGAAAATAATATATGCACAAAATGAGAATATCAACAAAGAGATACAAATTATAAAAAGAACCAAACAGAAATTCTGGAGCTGAAAAATACAATAACTGAATTGAAAACGTCACAAAGGGACTCAACAGCAGACATGAGTAGGCAGAAGAAAGAATCAGTAAACTTGAAGACAAGTCATCTAAAATTATTGAGTCAGAAGAGCAAAAAGAAACATACAAGAAGAAAAATGAACAGAGCCTAAGAAACTTATGGGGCACAATCAACGAGACCAACATACACATTATGGGAATATCAGAAGGAGAAGAAAGAGAGAAAATGGAGCATAGAACTTATCTGAAGTAATAATGGCTAAAAACTTCTCAAATTTGAGGAAAGGCATGGAGAGACAAATACAAGAGGCTCAGTGAACTCCAAGTAGGAAAACCCAGACACCCACAGAGAGACATTACAATCAAACTACAGAAGACAAAGACAAAGAGAGCATCTTAAAAGCAGCAAGAGAAAAGTGACTCATCAGGTGAAATTCTTAATAAGATTACCAGTGGATTGAAGACCAGAAGGCAGTGAGATTATATATTTAAAGTGATAAGGAAGAAAAAACTGTCAACCAAGAATTCTATATGTAGCAAAATTGTCCATCAAAAATGAGGGAGAATATGTATGGCTGAGTTGCTTCACTGTGCACATGAAACTATCACAACATTGTTAATCAGCTATACTCCAATATAAATTAAAAAGTTTTTAATACTGAGGGAGAAATTAGGACATTCTCAGATAAAAACAAAAACAACACTGAGGGACTTCATTATCCTTAGACTTTCCCTACAAGAAATGCTAAAAGGAGTTCAAGTTGAAATGAAAGGACATTAGAGAGTAACTTAAATATAAAAGTATAAAGTTCTTTAATAAAGATAGATACAAAGACAAATATAAAAACAGTATTGTTATAATTTTGGTTCATAACTTCACTTTTTATTCTTTCACTGTATGGAAACCACAAAAGCATAAAAAATAATTATAAATCTATCTTAATGGGTAGACAATTTGTAAAGATATAGTTTGTGAAATCAATAACATAATATAGGAAGGTGCAAGGGAACTGGAAAACAGTAGGGTTTTGTATGTGAACGAAGTTAAGTTGTTATTAGTTTAAAATGAAGTGTTATAATTTGGAATGTTATATGTAATCCCCATGGTAATCACAAAGAAATTATCTACAGAATATTCCCAAAAGGAAACGAAAAGAAAATCAAAACATATCACTCAAAAAAAAAAAAAACCACATCACTACAAAAAATCAACTAAACACAGAGGAAGGCAGTAAGGGATGAACTGAGGGACATAAAAGCTGTGACATCAAGGAATCAATTAACAATATGGCAATAGTAAGTCATCCTTATCAGTAATTACTTTAAATGTAAGTGAATGAAATACCCCAATCAAAAGAACTAGATTGGCAAAATGGATAAAAAACCCAGAATTCAACTATATGCTGTTGACAGAATTGTTACTTCCGTGTGATGGAATATGATAAAACCCATCAAAAAAACTTTCAGGATATTTTTGCAATAAAAATCTTATAATACAATATCAATTTAGAAAAGCAAAACCATATTTACATTAAATCCAAATTTATATAATAGTATCCATTCATTCATTCAATATATATTTGCTAAGTTCTCATTATTTCTTAGGTACTATTCTTAGACCAAAAGGATACAGTGGTGAACAAGACATACATATACACACGTATGTAAACAGTTTTAAATGTTTATGGACAATTTTCATTTTCTTGTTTAAATCAAGTCTTTTATTTTCCCCAAGTAAAACGATTTTTTAAAGTTTTTTTAATTCCCCAAACAAAGCACGTTCAGAGTAAAAGTTCAGGCAATGCACAATCTTACTAACAGAAAAATTTCTTATGAACAGAAAAATTTCTTCAAATTTCTCATCACATTTTCACTCCCTGAAGGTCAACACTGATAACGTTTGGTGTATAATCTTCCAGAAATTATTTCCCACATATGTGCAAACATGATCCTACCATCTTTGCCTCATATGATTGGAACAAAAGAGTGTGTCTCACCTGAGACAAGACTTATATACATACATACATACATACATACACACACGCACACAGATATATGTATATACATATATTCATATCTATGGAAAAATCAGTGCTATGAAAAAAATATTCTCCAACAGATTAAGGAATGTTAGCAAGTATAAATGACTAGTTGTGCACTGTCTATATAAGGGGAACAGATTATATAATATTTCTGTATGAGTTTACAAAATGATAGAAAGTTTGGGGCATCAAGGTAAAAACAATTGTTGTTTTAATTCAGACAAAAGTTTAGACTCTTAACTCTTGCAACTTGAAGAAGATATTGCTTAAGCATTTATGGTTTTGGGGGCTCAGAATTAATCTGATAATGTGATATTAAGATAAGCATGTTTTCAAGAAGATAAAACACAACCTTTAAACTGGATATGAGATTTAAAGTTTTATGCAGGGAAGTTTGAAGCCAAAGGAAATTGAGAAATAGATCTAAAAAATAAAACACTAACTCAGCAATAAAAAGGAATGAAGAAGTAATACACAAAACAATATGAATGAATCTCAAAAACATGCTGAGTAAAAGAAACCAGACACAAAAGAGTGCATCTTATATTATTCCATTTCTATGAAACCCTAGGAAAGAGAAATATAATGGCTAGTGACAGCAAATTAGTGTCTACCTGGGGCTCAGGGTGGGGATGGGTGGGTATTGACTAGGAAAGGACAAAAGGAAATTTTTGAGGTGGTAGAAATGTTCTAAAACTTGTTAAACTTTCACATAAAATGTGTGAATTGTATTCTAGGTAAATTATAGATCAAAACAGTTGATTTAAATAAACACCTACATAGCTACTCCTTGTTAATCTCTAACTAAAATATACTTTAAAGAAGGAAAATTGGAAAGTAGATCAATTACTCATGTGATTAATGAATGAGATGATTCTTTCTGAAAGTTAAAACACATAAGAATTTATTGCCTATAGAAAGGGCTTGCTTCATTTTTAATTAAAATGAAATACAAGTAGAATTTCTATAATTTCTGTAAATTAATGATAGAATATGATAGATTTCATAGAATTTAAATCCTAATTGACATAGATAAAACACTTTCCCCAACAATGATATAACTCACATTCTCTTCCATTGCATTTGGAATGTTTACTAACCTCCAGAAATTTCATAAGTCAGAGTATACTTTTTGACCACAATGGAATTAAGCTAGAAATCATTAACAAGAAGACAATGAGAAACCCACCTCGACTATCAGGAAACTAACCGATACATTTCTATGTAATCTATGGGCCAGAGAAGAATCAAAAGGCAAATAAAAAATATTTTGAACTTAATGATAATAAAATATGACATATCAAAATCTGTATAATGTACCTAAGAGGAGTGCTTAGTGGGAAATTCATACTTTTAATGCAGATATTGGAAAAGAAGGAAGGCTTAAAAGTAAGGACATAAACTTCCATCTCAAGAAGCTAAAAAAAGAATAGCAAATTAAATCAAAGGAATGCACAAGGAAAGAAATAATAAAGATAACAGTAAGCATCAATGGAATGGAGAGCAAATACACAAGAGAGAATATCAGTAAACCCTAAACTGGTTTTGAAAAGATTTATAAAATTGGTTAACTCTTAGGAAGACTTATCAAGAAAAAGAAGAGAATAAACATATTTAAAATATCAAGAATAAAAAAGTGTACATTGTTATAAATCTTACAGATATTAAAATAGCAATAATAAAAATATTAATAACTTTGTCAAAAAATAACTTTATGACATTTTCAATGAAATAAACAAATTGCTAAAAAAAGTTAACTTTCCAAAGTTGATGAATAGAAATCTTAACAACCTCCTATCTATTAAAAAAAGAGGTTAAATCCATTACCAAAAGCTTTTCTGCAATGAAAACCCCAGATTTTGTCTAAATATTTCAATATGCATGCTAGTGTGTTAAGAGTTTGACCTGAAAAACTGCTGGGTTTTGTTTTTTTAGGAAAACAGTGATAATTATATTTCAATTATATCTCAATAAAACAATGACAAAAAGTTAGTGATACCTTTTAAATTCTTTATCAAAGCACTTAGAAGAGTACCTGGTATATAGTAAATGTTTGTTAAATATGAATTGAATGAATAAATAAAAAAACAACAACTCTGGAATATAAAGAAGGAATAATAAGGAATTTCAGGGTTAAATTAAATCTAAAGATGACCCCAATCACTGGTGGGCCAACACCAGCTCCAAGTGCCCCAGTCCCCATGGCCAGCTATCCCGGGATCCAGCTTCACCCATCAGTGGGCCAAGATCAGCCCTGGAACATCCCAGGCCACATGGCCAGCCACATCAGGAACCAGCCCTGGCTACAGGCTGGCAACCACTACATGAGACAGGAAATGTCAGCCAACCAGTCTGGGGGCCAGCCTTGACTACCAGTGCCCCCACGGCAGTTGGCCATGCCACAAAAGAAGGGCCCACATAGCCCATAGAGGGGGGAACCATAGAGCATACAACCCTAGAGCATATAACTCTGGTGACCAGAGGGGAGTGTGCTGCTGGGTCCATAAGACATCTCCTACATTAGGCCACTTCTCCAAGATAAGGAACCACTTATGTAGGAATGTTAAAAGGCAAAGAAATAAAATCATCTATACCCACAATAAGTAGTTAATGGATATGCAAAAGAAAAATATGTAAAATATGTCATCAAAAACAACAAACATGGGCTTCCCTGGTGGCGCAGTGGTTGAGAATCTGCCTGCCAATGCAGGGGACACGGGTTCGAGCCCTGGTCTGGGAAGATCCCACATGCCGCGGAGCAACTGGGCCCGTGAGCCACAGCTACTGAGCCTGCGCGTCTGGAGCCTGTGCTCTGCAACAAGAGAGGCCACGATAGTGAGAGGCCGGCGCACCGCGATGAAGAGTGGCCCCCGCTTGCCGCAACTAGAGGAAGCCCTCGCGCAGAAACGAAGACCCAACACAGCCAAATAAATAAATAAATAATAATTAAAGGTGCTAATAATTAAAAAACAAACAAACAAACAAACAAACAAACAAACATGGGGGGGAACAGTAAAAATGTAGGGTGGTTAGAATGCATTTGACCTTAAGAGATCATCAACTTAAAAAAATATATATATATATACATATATATATGTCATGATAACCACAAACCAAAAACCTATAATAGGTACACACACAGAAAAGTGAAAGAAATTCAAGCATAATACTAAACATGGTCATCAAATCACAAGGGAAGAGAGGAAAAAAAGAAGAAAGGAACAAAAAAGGAACTACAAAAACAATCAGAAAACAACAAAATGGCAATAACTACATATTTAGCAATAATTACTTTAAATATAAATGGATTAATATTCCAATCAAAAGACATAGAGTAGCTAAATGGGTAAAAAAAAACAAGACCCATTATAACCTGCCTACAAGAGGCTCACTTCAGATCTAAAGTCACACACAGACTGAAAAAGTCGGGGGATGGAAAAAGTATTCCACATAAATGGAAGTGAAAAAAAAAAGCTGGTGTGACAATACACATATCAGACAAAATAGACTTTAAAACAAAGAGCGGGGCTTCCTTGGCGGCACAGTGGTTAAGAATCTGCCTGCCAGTGCAGCAGACACAGGTTTGAGCCCTGGTGCTAGAAGATCCCACATGCCGCGGAGAAACTAAGCCCGGGCGCCACAACTACTTAGCCTGCACTCTATAGCCCATGAGCCGCAACTATTGAGCCCACGCACCACAACTACTGAAGCCCACGCGCCTAGAGCCCTTGCTCCACAACAAGAGAAGACACCACAATGAGAAGCCCACGCACCGCAATGAAGAGTAGCTCCCACTTGCCGCAACTAGAGAAAGCCCATGCGCAGCAACGAAGACACAACACAGCCTAAAATAAATAAATAAAATAAATTTTTAAAAATAAAGATAAAAAAAATAAAACAAAGAGAGTAACAGGAGACAAAGAAGGACATTTCATAATGATAAAGGAATCAATCCAACAAGAAGGTATAACAATTATAAATATATATGCAGCCCACATAAGAGCACCTAATACATAAAGCAAATACAGTTGACCCTTGAACAACACAGGTTTGAACTGTGTGGGTTCTGTTGCATTTCTATACACTAACAATTAACTATCAGAAAGAAAAATTAAGAAAACAATCCCATTTACAATTGTGTCAAAAAGAATAAAACACCTAGGAATAATTCTAACCAAAGAGATAAAAAACTTGTATCCCAGGCTTCCCTGGTGGTGCAATGGTTGAGAATTCGCCTGCCAATGCAGAGGACACAGGTTCGAGCCCTGGTCTGGGAAGATCCCACATGCTGCGGAGCAACTGGGCCCGTGAGCCACAACTACTGAGCCTGCGTGTCTGGAGCCTGTGCTCTGCAACAAAAGAGGCCACGACAGTGAGAGGCCTGCGCACCGCGATGAAGAGTGGTCCCCGCCTGCCGCAACTAGAGAAAGCCCTCTCACAGAAACGAAGACCCAACACAGCCACAAATAAATAAATAAATAATTTTTTTTAAAAAAACTTGTATCCCGAAAACTGACACACTGATGAAAGAAACTGATGACAACAAAAACATGGATTGGAAGAATTAACATTGTTAAAATGACCAGACTCCGAGGGAAATCTATAGATTTAATGCAATTCCTATCAAAACATCAATGACATTTTTCACAGAACTTGAAAAAATAATTCTAAAATTCACATGGTAAGACCCCAATTAGCCAAAACTATCTTGAGAAAAAAAAACAAAGCTGGAAGCATCATGCGCCCTGATTTCAAACTATACTACAAAGCTATAGTAATCAAAACAATATGGCACTGGCACAAACACAGACAAAATCAATGGAACAGAATAGAGTCCAGAAACAAACCCACACTTACTTGGTCAATTAAACTACAGCAAAAAAGGTAAGACTATACAATGCAGAAAAGACAATCTTTTCAATTAATGGTTTCGGAAAACTGGACAGCTGTGTGCAATAGAATCTCACGTTATATACAAAAATAAACTCAGCATGGAACTAAGATTTAAATATAAGGCCTAAAAACCAGAAAAGTCCCAGAAGAAAACATAGAGCAGTATGGTCTTTGACACTGATCTAAGTAGTATTTATTTGAATCTGTATCCTTAGGCAAGGGTAACAAAAGCAAAAGTAAACAAATGGGACTGCATCAAAATAAAAACCTTTTGCACAGTGAAAGAAGCCTTTAACAAAACAGATAGGCAGTCTACTGAATGGGAAAAGATATTTGCCAAAGATATATCTGAAAAGGGTTAATATCCAAAGTATACAAAGAGCTCATACAACTCAAGGGCAAAAAAGCAAACAACTTGATTAAAAAATGGGCAGAGGACCTGAATAGACATTTTCCCAAAGAGGGCATACAGATGGACAATAGATAGATAAAAAGATGCTCTACATCAGTAATCATCAAGGAAATGCAAATCCAAACCACAATGAAGTATCAACCCACACCTGTCAGAATGGCTATTATTGAAAAGACAACAAATATCAAGTGTTGGCAAGGACGTGGAGAAAAGGAAACCCTCATGCACTGTTGGTGGGAATGTAAATTGGTGCAGTCACTATGGAAAACAGTATGGCGGTTCCTCAAAAAATTTAAAAGAACTACTACACAATCCAGCAATTCCATTTCTGAGTGTTTATCTGAAGAAAACAAAAACACTAATTTGAAAAGATATATGCATTGCAACACTACTAACAATAATCAAAATATGGGACCCACCTAAGTGCCCATCCATAGATGAATGGATCATATATATATATATATATATATATATATATATATATATATTCATTCCACATATGTGGAATATTACTCAGCCATAAAAAAGTAATGAAATCTTGACAACTGTGACAAAATAGATGGAACTAGTGGGTCTTGTGATAGTCAGACAGAAAAAGCAAATACCATAATGATTTCATTTACATGTGGAATCTAAAATATACAAGTAAATGAACAAAAAATAACAAAACATAAAGAGACTCATAGATACAGAAGGCAAACTGGTAGTTGCCAGAGGGGAGAGAAATGAAATACTTGAAGGGGATTAAGAGGCACAAAGTTTTAGCTATAAAATAAATGAGTCACAGGGATGTAATGTATAGCATAGAGAATATAGTCAATAATATAAAAAGCAATAGTTTCTATGGTGACAGGTAGTAACTAGCCTTATCATGGTGATCATTTTGTAATGTATAAAAATATTAAATCACCTATGTTGTACACCCAAAACTAATATAATATTGTAAGTCAACATACTTCAATAAAAAATCTAGGGCTTCCCTGGTGGCGCAGTGGTTGAGAATCCGCCTGCCAATGCAGGGGACGCGGGTTCGAGCCCTGGTCTGGGAGGATCCCACATGCCGCGGAGCAACTAGGCCCGTGAGCCACAACTACTGAGCCTGCGCGTCTGGAGCCTGTGCTCCGCAACAAGAGAGGTCACGATAATGAGAGGCCCGTGCACTGCGATGAAGAGTGGCCCCCACTCACCGCAACTAGATAAAGCCCTCGCACAGAAACTAAGACCCAACACAGCCAAAAATAAATAAATAAATAAATAAATTTATTAAAAAAAAAAAATCTAAAGATAAGATCAGACTTATCTCTTTAGATAAAACTTATGATTTATTTTTCTAAACTTGGCAGTAATTAAATTTTCTGTATGTAGATTATGCCCAAACTATTTATTTTAAATATGGTTACATGTCAGATTGATTGTAATTTAACTTACAAAGAAAGTGGTTTAAATATAATTTAAAATGGTAAGTGCCATGTTATCCTTCTGTAAATTGCCATTGATAAGAAATGAGTATAATCCTTACAGCCTCATCAAATGATCACTGTGTAGTATGATATGTCAAACTAGGAAACACAGTCATGAAATATCAGTTTCACATGGATTAACTAATTGATTGATACACAGACCTTTAACAAATTTACCAAAGTAGATTAAAGTTCTGGATGTTAAAACTTTTTGCATTGTTTAATTTGGAAATAACATGTATTATGCCATTAATATTTAGATAAATTGAGATAATCTTGTTTTTATTCCAGAGGTTGCAAACTCAGAGCCTGTAGAGACCAAGCAAGTAACAAACGAGATAAGTTGGCCAGGTTCCTCAGGGGCAAACTGGAGAGCCATGCATCTCCCAAGGAGGCAGCAACCATTCAGCTCTACTGATTGCTGCCATATAGGAATGAATGTTTTGTGTTGTTAAAAAAAATTAATAAACAGAACCTCAATTAAACAGAGTTAGGAGACCAGCCAGGGAAGCTCTCACATGCTGTAATGATAGCAAAGCCCAAAAGGAAGAAGAAAGACTCTTCTTCTTTCCTGGCAAGGACTCAGCTTAAGCCATGGACTCTTTGTTTACGATAGCCCTCCAAACTTCCTTTACCTCTCTATAAAAGCATTCTTCTTCCCTTGCTGTGTGGGGACTTGCACATAGAAATAAATTCAGGAGCCATGAAACATAGACCTATTGGCTCAGAAAAAATAACGTAGGCAAACATGACTATTGTATATTAAGAAATTTAGAAAATTTGTCAGCACTTAATTTCTTTGGGAAAATATTATAGGACAAAGAGCCAGACATTATGTGGCAATGACATTCAGCTGTTGCTTTCTTAAGCTCTGTGGTTAATAGATATTTCACTATATTTATTGAGCAATATTTATTACTAAATCACATCAGAAGGTAGTAAGAAGAATTTGCTCCTGTCATGATTTTTGCCCAAACAAACAGAAGTCAACGTCACAGATGCTGTACTCATCTCTCCTGAGACATGGAGAGTCACACTATCAAAAGAGGAAAGATGGAGCGTTGCACGTTGTTTACTTTTCTTTCCCTATCTTATCTAGAATAGTGTTTGGCACATGTTAGGTACTCACTAAATCCTAACTGAATGAATGAATGCAGTATCAAACAGACAGAATGAATGATTTTGGACATGAACATGACCTCTCATGAATAGATTTGGGAGGCTGCTCCATGAATCAGTTGGAGTGTAGTATCCTTGGAGCCTAGAGTAATATAGAGTTTAATTCCCAAGGATAGTCAGGGGTTGTAAACTGGTGGCCTGAATGAGTGACTATATTTTCCACCCCTGAACCTATGTTGCTTGACTTATGCTAAAAAAAGTTACATTAAAATGTTGGATTTCTAACTTAACATTTTTAATAAGTAAAATGTGTTGAAAATTGAGTCAAAATAAATTCTGTCTATTTGTTGTGGTTTGGGTTGTGTTGTTGATTAGGCTACGGATCAGTTTCTGAATGACGCTTGTTAAGTCGTAAGGGGAGGCCCAGAAGGCCAGAGTGGACTGTGGTGGCACACGCCCTCCAGAAGGTCTTCCATGGGAGCAACATCAATCCCTACGGTGCTCATAAGGCAAGTTTCAAAATTAATGTATTCCACAAATGTGTACTGAGGGATTGCTAGGTGTCAGACACCATACGTTACTAGAGAGACACTGATCGTGATCAAGGCAGTTGGAAAAGTAGAAACAGATCAGAACTGTTGTGAGAATGAATGTAAAGGGGTGGAGATGCTGGGGGTAGGAGAAGTTTGGAAATATGGAGGAATTGACAATGACCCAACAAAGACGGGGCATTCCCTGGGAAAATATTTACATGGTGATAATCTCCAGGGGTTGATGTGTGAACTAATAAGGACTTTATGAAGATAAATGCAGAAAAAAAAAAACGATGGCCTCTCCAGCCATTTCTCATGATGCAAAAGGTCTAACCAGAGTTTTGGTCTGGGCAGTGATGAAAGTCAGTTTGTAGTCTAAAGGCAGAGATGTTTGGACATCATCAGATTGTGAGACCAGGTTAAACAGTGGATTATAGAATCAGACAGCCTGGACCCAAATCCTGCTCCTTCACTTATTAGGTATGTGAATTCTGTAGGTTATTTGAACCCTTGGAACCTCAGTTTCCTCAGCTGGAAGATGGGGATAATTAAAGTGTCCATCTAATCAGAATAATAAATGCAAAGTGCTTGACATGGCACATTAAAAAAAGGCTCTTCATAACTGAGGGCTCTATTTTCCTTGGAGTTATTATGGAAATTCAGAAAAAGGAAAAAGATGGAGGTAGGAAAAAAAGTCCCTATGAAAGGCATGTAAGCTTTGAATACTAACATATGAATGTATGTTCATGGGACATTAAAAATACATCAACTCTCTGACTCCATCTTAGGTGAATTCTTTCTTCTGTACAAAAACAGTGTTCAGTGGGTTTTCACAATGTGGACATTACCAGCTGGGACTTAGTAGCTGGAACACCACCCACTGTCGACCCCAACTCTTAGTGTCACCACTGCTCCTCTCTTGGTCTGTCTCTTGGTAAAAGACAAACCAAGAACGTGCATTTGTCTGCAGAGACCACAGGGACAGGTTTCTCTGGACACACCCTAAAGCCACATGCTCAAGTAGGTAGTTGACAGGGAAGATTCCAGATGTACTTGCCATCCTCATAGGAAGATAGATGACATGATTTTGTTACATGGTCAGATGTTCATGTGCACAGTCAGGTTGCCTGTACCCTCCCTCTCGCTGTAGCCTGAAGTCACGCCCAAGTGTGATGAGATGAACTCTAGTTAGACTCACAGTTCCAGTAGTTGAAGGTGAGAATTCAGACTAACATCAACTTGCTGACCTGTGATTAGAACTTGACACTTGGTCACAATTACCTGACTGTGTACCAGACACTTTCACCTGCTGTCTTGTTTCTTAAATGAGATTATCCCCATTTCACAGATAAAACCACTGGGGCTCAGAGAATTGAGGAAGTGTCCAGGCTGAGAATTGAAGCCAAAAACTTAAGCTTTTCATGATACTTGTAAACTTAGCCAGATGCCATTCTTAGTTCTGTGCCCCTCAACCTACTAGGAGAAAGAGGTCAATCCTGTTCTCACCCCCCATCATGGGTGCCTCCTTACCTTCTCCATTTGAGTCCAGTAGTCCAGTACATCACTTGCAAAGTTAAATTCCTCAGGTGTATCACAGTCATTCCATCTTGGGGCTCCAGCTCCCGATAAAGACTGACAGCGCAGGCGCTGAAGGGCAGGGTGGAAGCCACAGCGGGATCTGTGGATGTCCCAGAGGACTCGGAACTTCATCAGCCGTTGCATGGTGGAGCAGTCCTCAGGAAGCAGGCACAGAATTCTCAGGCCACCACCTGCCTTGAGAAGAGATGGCTAATATGTCGGTCATTAGAGCAGGAATTTCTTCCACAAAATGAAGGCACATTCCTGGTTAACTGCTAGAGTGATAACTTTGTTTCAGCTCACTGGAATTTGGAAGGCACTACTTACTGATTTAGGTGGGGATTTCTCTTCCCAGATTAGGCAAAAAATGATGGGGAGGGGCTATAGCTACCAGATAAGGTTGGCACATATTTCTGAGGGTCTTCTCCTTCTCTTTTTTTTACCCCCTGGGATGGCGGCCATGTGGCCATCGCCTTTTTGGTAGAAACTCATCATTTTGAAAGCCCTGTACCTCATGTTATCCTTGCTCTGGAGACCTCTCTTCCCACCAAGCCCAAATGTATGGTTCTTATGGAAACTAACATATTTTTAGATGATTCCACCCCCTGTTTAAAATTGGTCCAGAGCTGAGCAGTCATTTCCCATGATTTTTTAATCCAAACTGGGCTAATCATAATCCCTCTCCAAAATTTGTGTGTGTGCTTGTTACCAAAGGGTATATAAGGCAGTCTCTCCTTGGTAGAAGCCATGAAATGCACACTTTGGAAACTGTCGGTGGCTATAATTCCTGTCATGTGGAGATAACTGCTTTGCATGAGTGAAGAAAACATGGAAGATTTCAGAGACATGGAAATAAGGGGCAGAGAGTATCTCAGAGGCATGCAAGTCTCTGGTTCAGAACTAGTGTTCCTGAGGCCCGTCTGCATCTCTACCCCTCTCTTGGTAATATCCTGTCCTGAATTCTATGAGCCAACAGTTTTTCCTGCCTGAGATTGAGTTTCTGTCACCTGAGACTCTAAGAATATTGACAACTATGCACCACCACACTCAGGACAGAGGAGGCTAATATCACAGCACCTTCCTTACTGGACCGGGATCTGGCCTCGGGGTTTTCCCCAGGACAGCATTCCAGGTAGCTATTACCAATCCATAACTTGACCTATGAAATAAAGTTTCTTTGCCACTCCAGATCCCAACAAATGCTTCTAACATGGGAGCAGAACGCTCATTTATTAGGATGCTTCTTGAAGTTTGATTGTGAAAATTGGTTTAAGCTAGAACTTCTGTTCTGTGAGAAGAAAGCCACTTCACAAATAGCTCTGAGGTTCAAGCACTTCATCACTGCAAACAATTAAGCCTCCTCCCCCTGTTTCAGCAATAAGATAATACTGTTTGACAATAGACCCATAAAAGAGATCAATAAAACTTGACTCAATTTATTTTCAACCTGTTTAGACTCGTAATAACCTAACCCCAATTAATTTTGATGCTGCCCTCAGAACCCTGCTACTATCTGCAGAAAAGAGGACAGATATGTGAAAGCTTCATCCCTTAGAGTTTCCTTGTCTGTGTGGATCCTTAGACCACATGAACTAAAGTATGTCCCCTTCCTTTTTAGTGCCTGTCAATCAATAGTACTGTCTTTTGTTTTATCAGAGCACTTAAGGGAAGAAAGACCCTAAGATAATCAGCTGGCCCAGGCGTTTGACCCTCATCCTTTGGAGGAAAAAATTTGAATTGCCAATATTTAAAATTTGGGACATTTCATTTAAAATGTGAATTGAAGATTTCTCTTGAAAACTCAGAAGGCCTGGCAACATTGGGCCTTTATTTCAACCTGGCACCAACTGGTTGGAGCTGAAAATTAAATGGAATGTTGTCCAATTCAACAGGGTTTCCACTACTCCCTATGTTGTTACAGCTACTTGCTTCTGCACTTACTGTACCTATCCAACTCTTGTCGACATTTGAGCTTAAAACCCCCATTCTAGGTCAACATCCCAAGAGGGACAGGGATTTCCCCAAGGTTTCAAGGCAAGTTTAGTAGCAGAGCTACTTCTAAAACCTGCTTTTCCTGCTGTTTTTTCCAACATCTACTTCTCTTCACAGGCATGAGCTCATTGAGAGCAAGAAACCAGACTCAGTTGCTATTTTTATACACAGGTGTTTACATCACTGCAGGATTGTCCTTAAAATACTCAAGGACAGTGCAAACAACCCCTTAATAAGTGGCTAAAAACCAAAATAACACCAAGAGAAATAATGAGGAAATTAATTAATCCTTTATTATGGGCTGAATTGTGTCCCCTCAAAATTCATATGTTGAAGTGCTAACCCTCAATACCTCGGAATGTGACTGTATCTGGACATAGAATCTTTAAAGAGGTAATTAAGTAAAACGAGGTCATTAGATGGACCCTAATCCCATATGACTGGTACACAGTGCCTTGACGAGTTCTTGCAACAGAGCTTTGATTTCACAAGCATTTGGACTGAAAAGCTGTTTATTTTATGAGGCAACATCCTTAGCGTGTTATAGGGGATCCTAGAGTTACAGAGCCAGGTTTGGCTCCACTGGGTACCAGCTGAGTGATCTTGACCACCATTCATGTCTCCAAACTTGAGGGCATAGTAGTAATACCCACTATCTGGCTTCCACAGGATTAGCACGATAATCAATATAAATCACTTAGCCAGCACTGAGTCTGATACAGAATAAGGGCTCAATAAATGCTGAGGTGCCTTCGAACTCCCAGCAAATTCTGAGGCCAACCCCTTCCCTGTTAGATATTAAAGACATATTTTTTAATAAAAGGCATTCACCTTATATACTGTGAACAAACTTCTGCATAATGGAGTTTTCGTTCCAGTGTCTATTTTCTGGGTCTTTTTTACCCCTCTCGGTACCCTCCTCCCACAGCCCACCACATTCAGAGCTGTCTAACATTAAATCGATCACCCATGTGCCAGCCACAGTGCTAGGCATATCACATGTATATTCCCATTGAGCCCTCTCTCTCGATATCACCATCCTCATTTTGCAGTAAAGGAAAAGAAGTGTCAGAGAAGTTAAGAGACATGCTCAAGGTCTGTAAGTGGCACTGCCAGAATTTGAAATTGGGTCTTCAGATTTTAAGTTCAGCACATACTTTACTGCACTGTGGCAGATAAACACACACATATAAACACAACCCCCCCCCCCAAAGAAGCTGTCATTCACCTCCATCTTACCTGGTACTGTCTAGGAAACACTTGGGTTAGGTCTTGGATGGGGACTTTGCGGGTTCAGTTCTCTCTGATCAGAAGTTCAGTTCTCTCTGTGCACACAACAGAACTTGGTCCCTGGCCACAGCTGGGGTGGAGAACTTGGCAGGAATTGAATGATTCAGAAGGGGGAGGAGATGCTCACGTATAACGGGTCAGAAAGCAATCACAAGCCCTCATGGAGAGAAAATCGGTTAGGAAAACAAACTATATAAAGTAATCTCCAATTATTGTAGGGAGGCCTTGCGTTGTGAATGAACAGATAAAGCCAAATGGAGCACTTTCACAAGTTCTCTGTAGCTAACCTGCTCCCCTCTCCCAGTCCCAGGTCTCCAATGTTCTCCTTTAAATGACAGCCAGGTGGCAGCGTTGCCTAGTAGTTAAAGCCTGTGATCCGAGGCAGAGAGATTTGGGTTTAAGCGTCAGGTCTGCCGCTTACCCTCTCTTTGACCTTCGTGGACCTCCTTCTACACTTCAGTTTCCTTATCTATGAGATGGGAGTGCCAACAGTGACACCTATTTCCTATGGTTGCTCTTTGTTGTTGTCATTGTTAGTATCGGATGAAATAATTCATGAAACGCACATAGCACAGTGCTTGGCATAATCAATGTTGCCTGTTTTTATTAACGTGGGATTCTAAGAGAAACAGTGTGGTGTACTGGCAAGATGCAGGGTCTTTGGTATCCCAAAGTCTTGAGCTTAAATCCTGGCACAGACACTTATAAGATGGCCCATGGCAAGCCGTTTACCTCTTCTAACTTTTGTCTTCTCATCTGAAAAGTGGAGGAGTGGGTGGTTGTTAATAAGATTTGTCCCATGGGATCTTTGAAAGGTTCGCACAATGTACAGTCTGCAGCGTGCCTGGCCCAGGCATGTAGACACTGGGTTGACATTGATGTTGCATTGGATAAGTCCAGATTGTCACAAGTAGTGGCTTGTACTGTTCATTTTCTTCTAGAGCCATTTTGGGGAGTTGTAAGGGGATGGGGGATGTCTAGTATCCTGGTGCAATTTTCCCAGCACCTTTTGCCTCCCAACCTCCATTGAACCAGGGAGAAAAATACCTCTGCTCAAAGCCACCACCAAAGACTGCTGGAGACAGCTAGAACACCCCTGCTAGGGCGGAGGGGCAAGCCTGGCCTCTGAGGGGTGGGTCTTGCTCTTTCTGGCCGATGCATTCATGGTGAACCCTTGCTCAGGATAGACTCTTATTTTATGGAGAGGAGCAAGTAAGCAGGCAGGGCTAGTTGACTGGCCATAATAAGCTAAAGATTATGAAGTACAAAACACTCTGTTACTCAAGCAGAAGAGGCGGTCACTTTTGAGAAGAGAGTGGGGACAGGAGGAACAGTGCACGAGGTGCCCTCTGGATCTCAGTAGATCTCCCGTGTGGAACTGTTACACCAGCACTGTGGTCAAGAAGACAGGCTCTGGGGCCGGGCAGCCTGGGTTTCAGTCTAGCTTTTATCAGTTACCAGCTCTGGGACACTGAGCGAGTTTAGTATCCCTTTGTGCCTCAGAGACAGTAGAATTCTCTAAAGATTCCATGTGCACGTCTCTCTCATGTCCAAGCTTCTTCTGTAGTTAGGGTGAGGCTATTGAATTCCACTTTTGGACAAGGAACTGCAGGTGGAAGTGACACAAGTCACTTCTGGTCTAGGGCATTTAAGAGCTGCTATGAGTTCTCTATAATCTTCTTCTGACTCAGTAGTCCTGGTAACTGTGTAGGGAGATAGAAGCATCAAAATATGGCAGAGATTCTATCAGCCTGGCTCTCTGTAGGGCCTTTTCTGCATTACACATTTCAGATATCACATTCTCTCATACCTTCTGCAGGGCTTGCTGGGACATCTGGACCTCCCAAACCAATTGTGGGACAGGCTCTATATCCAGCTCACAGCCCCAGGGGTCTCTGTTTCTCTTCTCCCAGGACCCTCTTCTTTTCAGAGTACCTGGGCCCTGGAGGGACGTGGACGATAGAATGGTGCCCATGGGTGGGTAGAGAAGAATGACTGAAAAAAGTCATGACTCCGTCAAAAAGCCAGAACTTAGAGTCTGAAAATATACCTGCTCTTCTGAGCAAATGCCCCTGCCCTGCTCATTCCTCCCCTCTCTCTCTCCTTTTGTAGGCAGACTGGCTCTTTTGGTGGACTGAAGTTTTAATTAAGGGTAGCTAAAATTAAACAGCAATGTTAATCAGCCCTTTCATTGCTCTCTTCTACCTTTCTGTTATCACATCCTGCCTTTTCTGAGTCTTCTTTCTCAGTATTGATCATAGGATTCTCTTCCTCTTTATTCTCTTAAAGTATTATTGTTCTCCAAGGACTCATCCACACCCAACAGTTTCTCTCATTCCATTTATTCCCTCTCTCTCTCTCTCTCTCTCAATAATTTCCTAACCACATTAAAAATCTTTACTTCCCCCAGAGTTCAAACTTAAATATCCAGCTGATTACTGAATATACACTAACCTCAGTATTTCATAGACAGCATAGATAAATTAACATGACCACAATTGAATTCTGTGTTCCTGCCTCCAAACTTATTCCTCTCAGAGTCTTTCAACCACCTATCCCAGTTTACTTATTCAAACACTTAGACATCATACTTCTGTGCCTCCTTGCCCTTAACCCTATCTGCCTTATTTAGTCACTAAGTTACCAGGTTCCAAGAAGAAGGAATTCTTCTTCTAAGCATTTCTCAAATTCTCCTTTAATACATTTACCACTCAGTTACCAAGGTAATCATTTAGAAATAAATTGTTGACTGAGTTCATTACTGTCCAGATAAAGTCCAAACTTTTTATCATGTGTTATAATGACCACCCCTTCTGACATTTCGCAACTTGAACCTGATGTTGAAATAATATTGAATGCAAGTGAGGTGACTATCCTTTTTCAGGCTAAGTTCCTCCTTCTATCTACAGATAATTGCAGCAATCCGGGGGCAACTTACGCCATCAACACATACACAAGTTAGTTAGTCTGTGAATTCTCTAGAGCTAATGATTATCCAGGGAAGTTATGCACAACATATACTGGGTCACAGGGAGTTGACAATCATTACTTCTTGGTTCTGAGGGTTACTGGGGCATCTTAAAGGCTTTAACTAGACAAAGACAGGAAGGATGAGGTAGTCTATTTTTATCTCATCATGAAAAAACAAGAGTCCGTGATTTCCTTGTGCAGGTACATCTTCGAGATATTGCAGGTTCAGTTCCAGACCACTGCAATAAAGCGAATATCGTAATAAAGTGAGTCTCACAAATTTTTCTCAGTTTCCCAGTGCATATAAAAGTTATGTTTACACTGTACTGTAATCTATTGTGTGCAGTAGCAATATATCTTTCAAAAAGTACATACCTTAATTTAAAAATACTTTATTGCTAAAAAATGCTAGCCATCATCTAACAATGCAGGGTTGCCCAAACCCCTCAATTTGTAAAAACCACAATATCTGTGAAGCGCAATAAAGTGAAACAATAAAATGAGTATGCCTGTAGTTACAGTAAGCCAATCTGAAAGGTACTGGCTTAATATTGTGATTTCTATATACAAGCCAAATGGAGAAGGAGATGGAGTGAAGGGAAGAGAGGCAGATTCTGTACTTTGGGTAAGTCATAGATTTTCCCTAAAAGTGTGGGTTCCCAACATCACTCATTCCAGAGCCTGGAAAAGGTAAGGAGATCATAGGATGGGCATTGAGTAAGGAGATGTGATCAAAATCATTCTCACTATAGGAGAAAGATAACACTTAAAGTGTCAGAATGATCAATCTGCTAGATTTAAAATTTTGGGGAGGGTGGGAGGGAGGCTCAAGAGGGAGGGGATATGGGGATATATGTATACATATAGCTGATTCACTTTGCTGTACAGCAGAAACTAACACAACATTGCAAAGCAATTATACTCCAATAAAGATATAAATAAATAAATATCTTCAAATACAAAAAAAAAAAAGATTGGAATGTGTCAGTTAAAAATGATATTCCCTTCATTTTTTTTTTAAAGATTTATTGATTGATTGATTGATTGATTGTTATGTTGGGTCTTCGTTTCTGTGCTAGGGCTTTCTCTAGTTGCGGCAAGTGGGGGCCACTCTTCATCGTGGTGCGCGGGCCTCTCACTATCGTGGCCTCTCTTGTTGCGGGGCACAGGCTCCAGACGCGCAGGCTCAGTAGTTGTGGCTCACGGGCCTAGTTGCTCCGCGGCATGTGGGATCTTCCCAGACCAGGGGTTGAACCCGTGTCCCCTGCATTAGCAGGCAGATTCTCAACCACTGCGCCACCAGGGAAGCCCCTGATATTCCCTTCAACAGTGATAAATCCAGATTGTGAAAAAGTTTTGCTGTTTGATTAGCAGAGTATATTTCTCTACGAGGCCAAACATAAAACTCTGGTGAATTTTAGTAGACTCCAGGAGATGAGTATATCACAGTATATTCACATTCTGGTGGATATTTTATTTTATTATTGATTTGCAATTAACATACAATATTATATTAGTTTCAGGTGTACAACAGTGAACTGATATTTTTATACATTATTAAACAATCAGGACTTCCCTGGTGGCGCAGTGGTTAAGAATCTGCCTGCCAATGCAGGGGACACAGGTTCGAACCCTGGTCCGGGAAGATCCCACATGCCACAGAGCAACTAAGCCCGTGCGCCACAACTACTGAGCCTGTGCTCTAGAGCCTGCGAGTCACAACTACTGAGCCCGCGTGCCTAGAGCCCGTGCTCTTCAACAAGAGAAGCCACCGCGATGAGAAGCCCATGCACCGCAACGAAGAGTAGCCCCCACTAGCCACAATTAGAGAAAGCCCGCACACAGCAACGAAGACCCAACGCAGCCAAATAAATAATTTTAAAAAATGATAAGATGAAAAAAAAATGATAAAATGATAAAATGATCAACATAATAAGACCAGTTAACATCATCACCATACAAAGTTGTTACAATATTTTGACTACATTTCCTATCTGTACATTACATCCCTGTGACTTATTTATTTTATATCTGGAAGTTTGTACCTATAATTCTGTTCACCTGTTTTTTTCATCCCCCACCAACCCCCATCCCCTCTGGCAACCACCAGTTTGTTCTCTGTATCTATCAGTCTGTTTCTGTTTTGTTTGTGTGTTCATTTGTTTTCAAGTTATTATACATTATTCTCAAGTTAATAAAGTCATTCAGCAGTGCAGTGATTCCCTAAGGTAGTGGTATCCAGATTGAATAGTCAGTCAAATATTTTCTAACACACTCCCCTAATACATGTTTATTTATAAATTATACATATGTATTTATGTGCATCATACAAATATCAAAAATAATTTTAAAGAATGAATAAAAAGTACAGATAATTTGAAGTTCTCCTATTTTCTTTCCCATCCCAGTTGCCCTTCTCACTCTCACTTCTAAGTCCCCTGTCTGCAAAAAAAAAAACAACTCTGCAACATTCTACAGAGTTCCCAAGAAACTATAAAGATGCCTCAAAATTGACAAGAGACAGAGACTTTGAACTCATGTGATTTTCAAATTGAAATTTACACATTTGGAGTGACTTTTTTAAGATAAAGGGAATCCTCAATTTAAACAAACAATTTTTGAGGGTCATAACTCCAAAAATGCCAAGGATTATTTCTCTAAAAGCTAAATAAGTAGTTTGTAAGAAACATCTACATAAATATATGGTTCAGTCAAATCTTTAATGCAGAACTGGGGAAGATACATCCTTACCTGGTTTGAAAGCTAAGATTTTGAGCTTCAAAGCCATCTTGGAAACACTGGTGTTCTGGGCCTAACATTCACTGTATGCATGAAACTCTGAGTAAAAAAGCTTTCCAGAAAAACCATACAATTATTTTTAAGCAGCTTACCACAAACAACTATTTATCTAATGGGGAAACAAAACTTTCCCTCTAACCAGAAAAGAAGGTACAGATTTTCCCCGCTGAAAAGTGAGGCTTTTTCAGGTCAATGGAGACTTAGAAAACCTAGTGCTACAACTCTGTTATAGAATTCAGTACATGCATGACTCAGTGAAGATAATTTTCTTTCACTGGAAAAAAAATGTGCATCAAATTTCTCTCATGGAGCTAGTTAGAAAGATCTAAGTAAATGTACAGTGAAATCAAGTCTTTAAAGTAGAATTTGGGGAAGATACAAAGTTACCTCATTTGAAAGCTAAGATTTTTGCCCCTTGAAAGCTGCCCAAGAAACACTATTTGTGGGTCTACCATTCACTGTATGCATGACTTACTGAGTCAAACTTATTTTTACTGTGAAATTTACCTCAAATTTTCTATTAATACACTATATTTCAGACCTGCCCTGAATGACAAGACTCTTTGTAGACACTTAAGCATGAAGAAATGGAGAACAAAGGAACTAGGCATCTTTTCACTATGTCCTCAATGAGTTTACTGTTGTATTATATATATTCAAGTTTCTTTCCCCATAAAATTGCAGGTTCCATAAGAATGAAGGGCATATAAGCAATTATATGGGCAAGATGAGACACCTGGGAAATCCTAAATATCTGTCTCCTTGAACTGAAAGCTCAGGGCAAGGCTTGACCAAGCCCCACTTTTCGGCTTTATACTGCAAATGTAATTTGGTTCATTTTTCAAATTAAACTTTTATTTATTTTTTTATTGGAGTATAGTTGCTTCACACTGCTGTGTCAGTTTCTGCTGTAGAGCAAAGTGAATCAGCCATACATATACATATATCCCCTCTTTTCTGGATTTCCTTCCCATTTAGGTCACCACAGAGCACTGAGTAAAGTTCCCTGTGCTATACTATAGGTTCTTATTAGTTATCTGTTTTATAAATAGTAGTGTATGTATGTGAATCCCAATCTCCCAATTCATCCCAGGCCCCCCATTTCCTCTTTGGTATCCATACGTTTGTTCTCTACGTCTGTGTCTCTATTTCTGCTTTGCAAATAAGATCATCTATACCATTTTTCTAGATTCCACATATGTGTTAATATACAATATTTGTTTTTCTCTTTCTGACTTACCTCATTTTGTATGACAGTCTCTAGGTCCATCCACGTCTCTGCAAATGACACAATTTCGTTACTTTTTATGGCTGAGTAATATTCCATTGTATATATGTACCACATCTTCTTTATCCATTCCTCTGTCGATGGACATTTAGGTTGCTTCCATGTCCTGGCTATTGTAAATAGTGCTGCAATGAATATTGGGGTGCATGTATCTTCTTGAATAATGGTTTCCTCTGAGTGTATGCCCAGGAGTGGGATTGCTGGGTCATATGGTAGTTCAATTTGTAGTTTTTTAAGGAACTTCCATACTGTTCTCCATAGTGGCTGTATCAGTTTAAATTCCCACCAACAGTTTAAGAGGGTTCCCTTGTCTCCACACCCTCTTATATGGAAAAGGCTAGAATCATCCATATGGTAATAGGTTACAGGTGGAGTCATCTGTATGAATTCATGTTTGCCATCATACGCATTCAACTTGCTCCATACAGATAGTGGTTGTTACGTGTATATACACAGATTAGTATATAGACACATTCTTCTTTGCACTGTCTGCTGAGATGGCAAAGAATCAAGAACACCTTAGTAGTGATGAGCACACTGAACTCCCTGATTTAGGTTTTAAATACCATTCTCCAAAAGGAGAAACAAGGGCACTTTGAAGAACTGGCTGATACTAAGACTGAAGCAGGATATGCAAAGTGAGTGCACAGCAACTTTCCTTAGTGCCAGGAAGTAAGGTAGTTCTCAAAAACCAACAAACAAAACAACAAAAAACAAAGACGGGGTGCACAAGCAGGACACTGGAGCTACCTGAAAGAGAACCCAATGGCTAAAGCTGGAACTATTTGAGCAAGAAAACATATAAAGAAGTACTGCACTATTCTAGAAAACATAAAAGAAATTTCAAGGAGTCCATATGGAGAGAAATAAACATTTTCCATATAGAAAAAATCGGCATGATTACATAGATACTCAGTCCTCAAAGACAAGAAACATAACTTCCCACTCCTTATGATGTGCACATAGTGATTTCATCAAAGAGAAGGTACACTATGGACAGAGGAGAAACCTGACTAACACTGCCCCAGCCAGGTGATTAAAGGCAACATCAAGTCGTCATCTCGAAAGTAAACATCCTAGAGATGAAGTGATAAGAATGACATTTTGCCTCCTGATCATCACCCCTCCTTGCCCCAGAAAACTAATAACCCCAGTCTAAACATTTGAAATATCATAAGATATATACCAACTAGGACTGTTATATAAAATACATGAACAATACTCCTCAAAACTTTCCAGATTATGAAAAATATGCCAAGTCTGAGAAACTGTCACAGCCAAGTGGAGCCTAAGGAGACATGATGACTAAATACAATGTGCCAGCTGGGCTGGGTCCTGGAACAGAAAAAGTTAAAACCCACCCAAGCAAATCTAAGTAAAATGTGGACTTTAGTTAATAATATTGTATCAATTTTGGATATTAATTGTGACAATGTACCAAGTGTTATGACATTCACAATTAGGGCGAACTGAGTCTTAGGCATGTGTAAACTCTCAATACTATCTTCACAATATTTTTTTTTTCGCAAATCTAAACCTATTATAGGGAATTACCTGACAGTCCAGTGGTTAGGACTCCACGCTTCCACTGCAGGGGGCACAGGTTTGATCCCTGATCAGGGAACTAAGATCCCACATGCCATGCGGTGCGGCCAAAAAAAAAAATTTAATTTAATTTAAATTTAAAAAATAAATCTATTATAAAATTAAGTTTTTAATAATCATTGTTTTATCTTTTCACATATGATTGCATATTTACTCCTACTATTAGTAACTAGTAATTGACACAACTACTCTTATTGTACCCTTGTTTTATTTAAATACTAGCATTTATGCTGCCATTATGTATACATTAGATCAAGTACTACACAATAATATATAATTCACAGAAATATCCATTTTACCTATTTTATGTTAAAATAATACATATATGCATACATTACATTGTGTATTATATAATTATGTGGTTTTCTGGTTTTGAAGTGTCTCTGTAAAGTTGGTCACCATGGATGGTAGACAATATTGAGATTTTAGAGAGTGTATTTCACACCATGGCTGAACATTTTCAAAAAAGGAACAAATAGCCAAGTGATTCATTGTGACTGGCTCAGTTGTTCTGAATAATCCTTGTTTTTATTTTGTTCCCATGCATACCTTTCAGCAGTAACAAACAGAATCAAATATTTCCAATTCAAAGAGATATTCAAAGATTGGCAGAATGTACAGTGAGTTTGAGGGGTTTCAGGCTAAAGGAGAAAGAAGTGACCATGAGGTGGCAGTAGCATGCAACAAGCTTCGTGTGGGCAACTCTGACAAGGTTTGCATGAAGAGAAGCCCATCACAGCAGGAGACCTTCCAATGGTTACTACCCAGAAGCAGAAGGTGGCCAGGCATCTCTCTGGGAAGAGGGGAACTGGAGAGGAAGCTGACGTGCCTAAGTGAGGTCCCTGCGCTGCCAGGCTGGGAGTCTCAGAGCACTCAGAAGGGCAGCAGTAGCTTGGGGTCTTGCAGAGCTACAGGGTTGAACTTACCTACAATTAGCAGATGTTGGGCACAGTTTCACGGGATATGAAAATCAGGAACAATGTAAATGACTAAAACTCTCTTACTGAGGCTATGTTTTAAAACACTCAATGTATAAAAATTTGAGTTTAGCACCAGGAGGCTTTTGAGCTAACGGGGGTACCAGCCCGCCAATACACCAGAGCCATCTTTGGCTCATTGACAGAACATAAACAGAATTGGTTACCACAAAGATACAGTGTTTCACCATGATCTTTTCTAAAACAGAAGGGCTTAAAAGAATTATTCAAACTCATAATTTACTAGATGATGTTTTCCAGCAAGTGATAAAATCAATTTAAAGAATAAAAGAATATTTTATCTAAGTGACTTAGATTCTGATAAGTTTCATGCAATAACTAATTCACTTCTTAGGAGATCATAAGAATATACTGAAAGCTCAGAATGTTTCTGAGTTAAGAGGAATTATAGGTTATTATACTGTTGATAAACCTAATCATATAGCTAATGATGGATGGAGATATGGCCCTTATTTATGTAATAAAATTCAAAATGAATTTTAAATGCTACTATGAAATTAGGTTAGACCCGGAAAATATTGAGAATATAAGAAGAAAAAATACCTCTCCTTTTTCAAATTCGATGAACTGGTGGGATAGTCTCATGTCTAATATACATATATTCAATAAGTACATACACATAAAATATCAAATGAAGAAATACACTATGATGAAATCAAATCATCCTGATGCAATGAGATTCGATTATATATGTAACTTGTCATTACAGGATGATATTTTCAACTCAGTTGAAAGTTAATAAAGATATATAAAAACCAATCTGATATTAAATAAAGCCACATGCTCAGTACAAGACCTATCTCCTTTCTTACAGCAAATGAAACGAGCCTTGGAAGTATGGGTGATGAATGTAAAATGTAGGAAGACATATGAATATAATATCTAAATTAGAAAATACGCAAAGAAGAGGGACTTCCCCGGTGGCGCAGTGGTTGAGAATCCGCCTGCCAATGCAGGGAACACGGGTTCGAGCCCTGGTCCAAGAAGATCCCACATGCTGTGGAACAACTAAGCCCGTGCACCATAACTACTGAGCCTGCACTCTAGAGCCCGTGAGCCACAGCTACCGAAGCCCACGTGCCTAGAGCCCGTGCTCCGCAACAAGAGAAGCCACCACAATGAGCAGCCCGCACACTGCAACGAAGACCCAACGCAGTCAAAAATAAATAAAAATAAATAAATAAATTTAACCAAAAAAAAAGAAAAATATAGAAATTGGAAATGTATGAAGGTAAGCATCAATGTTCATATATTTAAAAACACCATCATGCTGCTGCTTCTAAAACTGATGCACAGATTTTGCTTAGTGCCATATTAACCAATTCTAATGTGGTCTTGATCATTTAATTAACAGTAAGTAACAGTGGGGTCCTGTGAATGAGGTTTTAGTAAACTTAAATCATTCAAACTTATTTAAGATCGTCATAGATCATGAGAAATTCTAAAACACAGCAAGTCTCTCAACTGAAAAGGAGACAAGCTAACAAGTATATTCTTTTTTTTTTTTTTTTTTTTTAAAGTAGAGGGAAGGATTTTTTTTTTTAATTTATTTATTTTTGGCTGTGTTGGGTCCTCGCTTCATGCGAGGGCTTTCTCTAGTTGCGGCAAGCGGGGGCCGCTCCTCATCGCGGTGCGCGGGCCTCTCACTGTCGCGGCCTCTCCTGTTGTGGAGCACAGGCTCCAAACGCGCAGGCTCAGCAACCGTGGCTCACGGGCCTAGTTGCTCCGCGGCATGTGGGATCCTCCCAGACCAGGGCTCGAACCTGTGTCCCCCGCATTGGCAGGCAGACTCCCAACCACTGCGCCACCAGGGAAGCCACAAGTATATTCTTAAAACATTATTAGTGACCTTGCTTTCATTAAAGACAGTAAAGTAAAATTATAATAAATTCTGCTTTGGATATATATGAAATATTTAAGTTTAAAATAACGTAAGTTTTATTACACTTACTTGTCAGGTTTTCCATAGTTTTCAGCTACTTCAACGCTGTTGGAAAACTTGAGCCATTAAAAATTAGTGAAAGTATGTATGCACTGGAGTGCGTTTTCGCTTTTTACCTGGGGTTCTGGTTCCAACATGACTCGGAAAGCGGGTCCCCAGCTCATTCTCCTCGAAGGTCCCGATATTGAGTATTGAGTGTGTTCGCGTCCCACTCAAGGGATCTCCCCTTCCTCTGAGCTCGTGCTGGGATTTCTCCCCAGAAACATCCTCGAATCTGTACAGAAACAAGGAAACAAGCCACTGCAGCCCTGATTTACAGTCGTCAAGCCCTCAACCAACGGATACTTCAGTCAATAAGCCTTGTTCAAACATTCTTAGAAAAAGTAAAGAATAAAACACCAGGAACAGCCCGGAAAACGCAAGCGTCCCGAGGAAGCCCCACAAACCTCCCCGCTCCGCGCTCAGCCGGCTGAGGACGCTTCCTACGCACGGCGGCTGGTCCAGAGCCTCCGCAGCCGCTCCCTCAGACAAGGAACCTTTGGAAACGGAGCAGCGGTTCTCACTGCGGAAGCAGCGCCCGAGGCCGTGGGGCGGGAACCCGGGCCGCCCTGAGGCGCCTTTGGTCGGAGAAGACGCGTGCGCCCGCCCCCTGCCGGCCTTCGCTGCGCACTGCATGGAGGGAAACCGCCCCGTGCCCGTTAGCCGTGACCGCGCGCCCCCTCCTGGCCGTTCTGGGAACGTCCTGGGAAATTCTCAGCGAGGTGGTCACTAAGCTGGGGCACTGCTCCAGCCAAGACTTTCCTCTATCGGGCCGTGTCTTACCTACAGGGGCTGGAAAAAAAAGAAATTTTGGGGTTTTTTGGGTGTTGAATGAAACGAAGAATTTATGTATGTATTTGCATAATTTGTACTGCTGTAAGCACTGGCTGCATAAATACAGACTACTACTTACACATGCTAAACGGCAGATGATTGTGTTTAACCATGAAAATATTTCGGTGAAACCAAATTTTCACATTCTTTACACTAGTTTTCCATTTCGCTTTCATCTTCTTCATTTTTAAAAAAGCATTTCTGGTCATTTTTAAATATGTGAAATTCAGTTTATACCAGACAATTTCTCTAGTATCACCATCTTGATCATGAGAGCTTATTTTAAAAGTTGCCATTTGGTGACATACACATGACAGGGTCAGAATGCAAACTTAGAGGAAGCTACATACCTGTTGTTAACTTACTGCGTGTATCCTTGGCTGATGTTTTCCATGAAAAGTGCTTTAGAGATGGCAGATGGATGAAATAACTTCCATCAGTCCCACAAGTAACCAATTTCATTACCTTCAAATAATAACTTCCTTCACTTCACAACCAGAGGAAGACTTGGTGAAGCAAGAATTTTCTGCTTTGATGTAAGAGAAGGCTGTGGTGTTTCAAACTGACCACCTACCATCCCCAGATTGGCAGTGGGCATGAGGATAGCAACCCAATACCCTGGTGCATGTTGCTGGTGCCAGAGAGAGCAGTACGGACCTTATTCTAAAATAATTTTGGTTGTGGGTCTCAACCAGTCTGTAGGCTCCCTCAAGGAGCAGTGGAAAGGCTTCCTTTGTTTTGCAGGGTTAAAAGTATTCTCTGGGCTGAGTCGACTTCACACGCACCTTTTCCCAAAAGCATTTAAAGGCATGCATATTTCTGGCCTAAGAAGCCTGGGCAATTTAAGGCTAATGGGTTGAGGTGCAATTTTTCATAGGGAAAATAGAGCATTTGATGCTGTCTGCAGCACGGTCGCATGTGTTTATGTGCACACTACTCTCAAGGAAAATGTGACCCACAGTTGTTTAGGAATCACTGGTACAAATGTCTCACTGAGAGTAACAGAATGAATACACGTCCCCGTGTTCACTCATTCATGCATTCGCTCATTGACCAAATATGTTCCAGACCTTATTTTGGTTCTGGGAAGTAAATGGTAATTGACAAAATGTCCCTACCCAAAGAGCTCCCTTCTAGTGAAGAGGGGCGTGAAAAAAACAAGGAAAAGCCAAGGAAACAATCAAACAAAATAAAAGAAATTGTGGGAGAGTGTCGGAGAAGCTATCCCCTTCCGTCCAAGGCCCGTAGACCCTGCCGGAGCCGCTGCCGCTGTGGATGATTGGGAGGATCCGGTGCACCAAGGGAAGCTGGCCAAGCAGGCTGAGCAATACAACAAAATGGCGGAATCAATGAAGAAAGCAGCAGGGATGGATGTGGAGCTGACAGCTGAAGAAAGAAACCTCCTATCTGTTGCATATAAAAATGTGATTGGAGCTAGCAGAGCTTCCTGGAGAATAATCATCAGCATTGAACAGAAAGAAAAAAAAAGGGAGAAGACAAACTAAAATGATGGGAGAATACTGGCAAATGGTTGAGACTGAGCTAAAGTTAATCTGTTGTGACATTCTGGACATTCTGGACAAGGTTTTCTAATTATAAAATCAAAGAGGACTACCGCAGGTATCTGGCTGAATTTCAGGAAGGAGGCTGCAGAGAACAGCCTAGTGGCTTACAAAGCTGCTAGTGATATTGCAATGGCAGAACTTCCAACACATCCCATTCACTTAGGTCTTGCTCTCAATTTTTCTGTATTCTACTATGAAATTCTTAATTCCCCTGACCATACCTGCAGGTTGGCAAAAGCAGCTTTTGATGATGCAACTGCAGAACTGGATACGCTGATTGAAGAAAGCTACAAGGACTCTACAAGTATCATGGAATCGTTATGTGATAATCTGACACTATGGACTTCAGACATGAAGGGTGATGGTGAAGAGCAGGATAAAGAAGTGCTGCAGGATGTGGAAGATGAAAAATCAGTGAGACACAAAAGCCAACAAGAGAAACCACCTCTGACCACCCTGCACCTTCCCATTTCACCCCTCTTGGAAATTCCCCCATTGTCACTGAGAACCACCAAATCTGACTTTTACCTTTGGTCTCAGAATTTAAGTTCCTGCCCTGCTGTTTTTTGTTTTTTAACAGTTTTCAAAAGTTCTTTTTTTTTTATCTCTTTTTTATCCTAACTTTAAAAAATTTACTAGTGAAAAGAATTCACTAGTCACCAATGCAGGTTGCTGAGCACCAACTCGATATGCTGAAAATTGATGATGATAACAAGGAGAAAGAATCAAGCAGTAAAATAACCCTTGGCCCTAGGCAGCAACTTAACCTCTCAAAGTTCCAGTTTCCTCATTTGTCAAATAATGGTACTAGCAGTGCCTACTTTATAAGAGTTTTGTAAAGATTACATAAAATAATAGCATATGGGATCCCAGGAAATTATGAAGTATTGCATGCATGTTAAAAATAGCTGTTATTACTATGGGAACAGTTTCCAAATGAAACAGATCTCCGAAGATGAAACAGACTCCTAGCATCTGGATTGACGTGCTTACAAGACCCTGAGGAGCAATTCAACATTCTCAGCCTCTGATCCAAGCAGCTTACCTAAGGGGTTAAGTGTAGATTCTCTATTCTGATATGATTTGCAACTTCTCCATCAAAACCTATGCTGGGTTACAATTGCTGTAGTTCCTCACTCACCACGTACAGAGTATGCTGCTCCCTAAGGTCCCAGCTAATGGTCCAAGCTGCATGTCCATGTACTCCCTGGGGTCTCCTGCATAACAAGGTCCCTGGGGTTTATCATCACTGGAAGAAATCTTGGTCCTTCCAAAAGAATCATTAGAGGGATGGTGGCAATCTAATTGTGGTGACTTATTACCTTGCCTTCCTATTTGCCTTCTGGCCAGTGCTTTCACAAAGGTCACCAGCTTTGGGCACCTCTGACTCTTGCTGACTTTGAAGCCATAAATCGCTGTTAGAGATCATTGCCTAAGAACTTTGACTTTGCTGGGGATGTGCTGGACCAGTGGTCCCAAAAAGAGAAGGTATAAGATGATGGGCTTCCCTTAGACGCTTAGTGTCCACCTATCTCTCAACCTTCCATTGCCTTGTTCTGTGGTCTGCTTTTAATTCCATTCTTTCATCCCTCTGGTTTCCTTTGTTTGCCCTCGTCTCTCCCCAGGGAAGAACTTTGCTCCTCAACTATGTATGGCTGCCTTTTTCCTCAGCCCCATCTCATCATGATTACTCACAGAGTTATGCCTCTTTCCCTTCATTTTCTCCAAGTCCCACACAGTCACTCTCTGCTCTCCAATTCATTTGTTGGGGTTAGTCACAAAAAGCAGTAATTTGAGCTTTGGTTTTATGAATAGTTATTGTTGCAGTGATTGGGAAAGAAACAGAGGTTGAGAAGAATAAAGCAATAAGCCTTATGACGCATTTAGTGTAGCCTCAGGTCAAGGTCCCTGCTTACCACCCCCCACCTCCTGCCAGGTGCTAAGCTGAACATTTTACCTACCTGTGCTTACCAGAATGCACTGCAAGGGCCTGTGCTTCAGAAGATACACTAGACATACAAGGTACTGAATATGCGGAATCAATCCTTCCTATTAAATAGAGGGGAAAGTCTTCCTTCAAATCCATTGTCTTTAACAGCGCTCTTACACTTGGTAAACTCACTTTTGAACAAAGAGTGGGTAGAAGTTGAAAATCTCTAGATAAAATTTAAGGACTATTTTATTTTCAGTATACATATTTATTTTTCAGTAACCCACTTTCAGCAGGTGGTACCGATTTTCCCATATGGTGGTAAACACATTTTCCTTCTTAAGTAAAAGTAAACAAGTATAAGTGAGTCGATGTAAAGAAGAATACAAAGAAGAATACAAAGATAGATCTGGCAAAATAGTGATTCTCAAATGACTAAAGATTGAGAAATACTGACCTATATTATTTCATCAAATCCCCACCACCACCCTGGGGGGTTGCAGATAAGGAACTTAACCTCATAGAAGTTAAGCTACGTATCCCAGGTCACCAGTTCCAAAGGTAAATGAACCAGCTCCTGATCTTACAGAGCTTTCATCCATAGGATCGGGACGCATCTGTGATACTGCACAGTATAATGGAGTCCCCTGGAACGTAAGCACAAAGCTGCAGGAACACAGAGAAATCAGAGAGGAGAAGTGGGAGCTAAGAAAGGCTTCACCAAGGAAGTGAAATGGAAATTGGGTTTGTTTTTTTTTTAATATATTTTATAGCTACTTTATTTATGTATTTATTTATTTTTGGCTGTGTTGGGTCTTCGGTTTGTGCGAGGGCTTTCTCTAGTTGCGGCAAGCGGGGGCCACTCTTCATCGCGGTGCGCAGGCCTTTCACTATCGCGGCCCCTCCTGTTGCGGGGCACAGGCTCCAGACGCGCAGGCTCAGTAGTTGTGGCTCACGGGCCTAGTTGCTCCGTGGCATGTGGGATCTTCCCAGACCAGGGCTCGAACCCGTGTCCCCTGCATTAGCAGGCAGATTCTCAACCACTGCGCCACCAGGGAAGCCCCGGAAATTGGGTTTTGAAGTATTTTCCAACCAGGGAAAGTAAAAGAGCATTCCAGATAGGGGAAGAAAGGAGGAGTGATATTTTCCCCCAGGTAATACGTAAAGCAAAGAGGTTTTGCAGTACAGATGACTCACTTTCTAGAATCATGTATAAGAAGTTTCCTCCAGAAAGCAATCAAGTTGATGCTCCTCCAGCAAAGGCCCGCCATCTTATTCTCTGTTACCTATGAAACCCAGAGCTTGGCCTTTCGGGTAAAAAAAAAATGGTAAGTTCCTAATCAGTCTTAGTCCGTTCATTAGGGCTTTTGGTTGGAACAGAATCTAACTTAAGCAAGAAAGAAAGTTATTGGAGGGGGTGGGAGGGAGACGCAAGAGGGAGGAGATATGGGGATATATGTATACATATAGCTGATTCACTTTGTTATACAGCAGAAACTAACACAACACAGTAAAGCAATTATACTCCAATGAAGATGTTAAAAAAAGAAAAAAGAAATTTATCGGAGGGATGTGGAAGAGCTTGCAGAACTGGGTTGGAAGCTGGAGTTTTAACTAGGACAGGAACCACGACAGATGCATAAGCACCAATAGCCAATAGACTGCTCTAACCATTTTCTATCTTTTTGTTCTTCTCAGAAAACTCAAAATCAGGGAGAGAAGGTGATTGGCCCAACTTGGGTCACAGGCCCAGGTCAGGGAAGGATGGGCACCCTGATGGGTTATCTCAACAAGGCTGTATTTGAGAGGAGAGCAGTTGTTCCCCCAAAGACAAACCGGGGTTCTGTTACTGGACTCCACCAGCACAGGGGCTGAGGGGAAGTCACTGAGGGTGTCCCATCTATTTGATGACCACTCATATAAGCCTTCTCCTCTCTTTCCCATGTGCCCATGCATGCCCAGACAGGAGACAGACCAGCCAACCCAGCCCTGTGGTGAGTGAATGGCAAAGGGGACGAGGTGAAATGGAGCTTTGGAGAACTGGCCTCCTTGTCCCGAAAGGCTGCCAATGTGCTCATCAAGCCCTGCAGCCTAGAGAGAGGAGACAGAGTGGCCGTGATTCTTCCCCAAATCCCAGAGTGGTGGCTCATAAACATGGCTTGTATGAGAACAGGTCAGTGCCAATACTTAACATTTCTAAATCATGCAGAAACAGAGAGACTGAAAGAAGAGGTTTTTCTAAATTGTTAGTTTTGATTGAAGTTAAGTTTACAAAGAACAGAAAAATAAGAGTTGAAATTAGGAGCAATCATGATGCAATAATAATAAAACTACCTTAAGAGGTAAGTATTACTGTGATGCCCATTTTGTAAGAGAGGAAACTGATGTTCAGAAAGGTTAAGAAGCTTGCCCAGAGTCACAGAGCTAGAAAGCTATGCAACTGGGACTTAAACACAAAACTCTATCAAAGCAAATGTGGGTACCAATGCCTCTTTGCAGTGCTGGTTATGATGTGTTCATCCAGATGCTCTAGAACTAACTTCTCTGAATATATTTGGATTCTCCCTGACATGGAAGTACAAAAGGAAGAAAAAGGATTTCATAACACAAGGATTTGTAAGACTATGGCTGTAGGTTCCAGCTGGAAAACCTCTGCCTCTTTCCAGACAGAAAGATTAATGTATTCAATGACACATTTTCTCCCACAGTAGTAATTTATAACATACCCCAAATAAAATTTCTATAGGATTCTTTTCCCCTCTATTACAGAAGTCAGCAAAAACCATGGCCTATGGGTTGGCCATCTATTTTTGTAAATAAAGTTTTAATGGAATACAACCACACTCACTTCTTTTACATATTGTCTATAGTTCTTTTTGCTCTACGACAGCAGAATTGCTAATTGAGACAGAGATGGTATGGCCCACAAAGTCTAAAATGTTTACTATCTTGCCCTTTACTGAAAAGGTTTTCCAATCCCTGCTCTAGAACACAACATAAATGTTTATAAGTCAATTAAAAATAAATAAGAATACCAAAGGATATACTACTATACAGAACACAAAAACGTTTGTTGCAATATCATTTATAATAGAAAAAATGGAAACAACTATATAGGAACAATTAAATAACTTATCAACTTAGCTGAGAATAAAGTTTAGTGGAGGTGTGTTTATTGCTAGTTGAAATTATGATGCCTCAATTTCATGGGATGTCATTAAAAAGATAATAATAAGGATTTCATAATGGTGTTGAAAAATGCTCTTATTGCCAATATTAAATACAGCAATATATAAAATTCTTTTTGCATTCACTATAAAAAGGAACTTGCAAATGTGAAACTGTGGGTTGGAAGGAGATTAAAGGTGGTTTATTTGTGAGAAAAAATGTACTAATATTACTTAACATAATGTATGCAATTTGTGAAATGCTGAGATTAAAAACAAACCCACAAGCTGAATGGTCAAAAATATACAGTTAATTAAATCTTAAACAAGCAGCTGAGGATTATGTTCTCAAGCTCAGAATAATTAAATCTTCTGAGTGAATATTGAGATGCTAGTACTATACACCACATGGCAAAATATTTTGCTTTTGCTGTGAAGTGTATACAGTCTAAAATTCACTAGAAGAGAACTTCCTCTTGACCCCCAACCTATCCATTGAATACATTCACATCACAAATCCACCAAGAGTACTAATAATTTCTGAGCCACTAAGAACAAGCGGTTTGCAAAATAAATAATCTTATATTTTTATATTGAGTGAATGATAAGAGATGTTTTCTTGATTAACTTCCTTATCACATATTTATTCATTTTCTCAAGAGGGGATGACATGTAAGAGCTTTTAAAATATATGCAGTAATTAAAGTTTCCTTCCTAGGAACTCAATTCCACATCTCCCTATTTAGCTGACTTCAGGAAACTCACCAAGAAATAAGGAGTCTGGTATATGACACAGGTCTTTGGAGTCTGGGAAGCGTATCTTTGAATCTTGGTTCTGCCACTTACTCACTTTGCAACCCTTGGGCTGGTTGCCATCTATACACTGGGATTAATTTTAAGTGAGATAGCAGGCACTTATCAAGTACTCAATAAATGGTAGTGGCGGTTTGTAATGCTTTACATACATTCCACTTTCTTCCCATTGATTTGCTTTAGAAAGTGCAAACCGTCTTCCCTCTGTTTTTCATCTAATTCTGCCATATATGTTCTTCTCATAAGGAACTAGTACATTAAAATCAGGCCCATCTCAGGCCAGTGTTTATAACTATCTTTTTTTTTCTTTTTTAATTAATTAATTTATTTTTGGCTGTGTTGGGTCTTCGTTTCTGTGTGAGGGCTTTCTCCAGTTGCGGCAAGCGGGGGCCACTCTTCATCGCGGTGCGTGGGCCTCTCATTGTCGCGGCCTCTCTTGTTGCGGAGCACAGGCTCCAGACGCGCAGGCTCAGTAGTTGTGGCTCATGGGCCCAGTTGCTCCGCGGCATGTGGGATCCTCCCAGACCAGGGCTCGAACCCACGTCCCCCGCATTAGCAGGCAGACTCTCAACCACTGCGCCACCAGGGAAGCCCAGGCCAGTGTTTAGAATGAAGAAGCTGGGATAAATCAAGCATTGCCAAAGTAATGTAGGCGAACTTTGATGATGCCAGACCAGTGGGAAGACCCAGGTTTGAGGGCTGACTCTGCCACTTGCCAGCTATGACCCAATCTCATATTCCATCAAATGGCAACAACTACATGGACCTACACGGTTGCTTAGAACAGTGGTCTCCAAGCTTTTATGGTTACACAGTCTATCAATAAAAATATTTGGGACACATATACTCCCATCTGGATATAGTTATTTAAGTTGTTCTACTCTGTTAATATAGTATGTATATTATAAAATACATACGAAAATGAGATAAAGTCATAAACAGAATTCTAATATCTCAAATAAATTTTTTTTTAATTCTCATTTCTTCTCTCATCCCCAGTGGATTATCTTGCCAAACTCACTTTGGAGACCACTGGTTCAGAGGACTGAATGAGATGATGTTCATGAAAATGTGTTATAACCTGTAAAGTGCTATTTAAGTGTTACATAATAATGACTCAAATGTTCCACAAAAATGATACATAATAATAGCCCACCATTATAATGCCTACTTTATACCAGACACTATTATTCTCCCCATTTTACAGAGAAGGAAAGGAACACACAGAGAGATCAAGTAACATGCTCAAGGTCACAAAGCTAGTAAGTTGCAAGGACAGGATCAGATCCAGGGACTGTCAGACTCTGAAGCCAGTGCTCTAAGGATCTCCCAGGGATCAGGGTCCTGTGGGATGTCCCTGGGGACCAAGGCAAGGGTAGCTGAAGGTTAGATTTCGTAGCTCCTTGCCACCCAGGCACAAAGTCCAAGTTTCCACAGTCCACAGTCTACTCAGGGCCCTCCCTCTTTCCCAGGGCTTGTCTTCGTGCCAGGAACAACCCAGCTGACAGCAAAAGACATCCTCCATTGGCTGCAAGCATCCAAAGTCAAGTGCACTGTAGCCAGTGAGGAGGTGATCCCAGCAGTGGAGTCCATTGTTTCAGAGTGTCCCGGCTTGAAGACCAAATTCCTGTTGTCTCAACACAGCCAGAATCGGTGGCTCAGCTTCCAAGAGTTATTTCAGTGAGTATTTTCCCTGCCTCATCTGTAGTGCCAGCAATAACACCAGTCACAACTACATCTCAGAGTCTCCTTGATCCCAAGGACTCAGCATACTGTGGGTTGATCTAGGCTTCTTCCCAGGAAAGAATCACCTAATAAAAGGTGTTTAAGGGACTTCCCTGGTGGTGCAGTGGTTAAGAATCTGCCTCCCAATGCAGGGAACACGGGTTCGAGCCCTGTTCCGAGAAGATCCCACATGCCGCGGAGCAACTAAGTCCGTGCACCACAACTCCAGAGCCTGCGCTCTAGAGCCCACGAGCCACAACTACTGAGCCCACGTGCCTAGAGCCCATGCTCCGCAACAAGAGAAGCCACTGCAGTGAGAAGCCCGTGCACTGCAATGAAGGGTAGCCCCTGCTCGCTGCAACTAGAGAAAGCAGCAACAAAGACCCAACACAGCCAAAAATAAATAAATAAATTTATTTTTTTAAAAAAAGTGTTTAAGGACAGAAGGAAGGGATGTAGCTCTGCTTCCATTTCTCTGCTTCCTACCAGGGCCTGAGATGAGTATCCTGCCTGGCTTGGCTCTTGCTTAACTCCCAACACTCTCACTGCCTTGACACCCTCTGGCCACCATTTTATTCTTCGAACATGGCCCATCTCAGGGCCTTTGCACCTGCTGTTTCTTCCATCTGGAATGCTCTTCCTTAGTCCTTTTCACAGTTGACGCCTTCCTGTCAGATTTCAGCTCTAATGTTTTATCATCAGTGAGGCTGTCCATGACCAACCTGTCTAGAGTAGAGTTCCAAGCCACTCTATCACATCCTGGTGTTTTCTTCATGGTACTCATCACTATCCAGATATCATATCCATTCATTTGTTCCTTTATTTACTGTCTATTTTTCTCCTCTACAGTAGGTGTTGACAAATTAGGGCCCATGAGCCAATTCTGGCTCGGTACTCACTTTTATAAATAAAGTTTTATTGGAACACAGCCACACCCATTTGAGTACACATTGTCTATGGCTGCTCTCATCTTACAAGAGCAGAGTTGAGTAGCTACAGCAGAGACTCTATGACCCTCAAAGCCTAAGATATTTACTATCTAGATCTTTACAGAAAAAAATTTGCCAACCCCTGTCCTAAATTGTAACTTCCCAGAAGGCAAAGGCACTGTTTGTCTGTTTGATTGATCACTCTATCCCCAGTTCCTACCATTTAGTTGGTGCTTAAGAAATACTTACTGAGGAATGAATGAACAAACAGATCACTTACCCTCAGGTTTCCTCATATGTAGAATGGAGATAATTATACTGCACATATCTCAAGTGTTGTTTTGAGGATAAAATAAGCTAATATGTGAGAAAGTGCTTCCTAAACTGTAAAAAAAGGGAGTAAAATGTTAATTAATAGTATTATCCTTCAAAGAGCTGTTAAGTAGCTTATGTTTAAAAAAAAATTCTTCCAGAGAAGCTTATAAAAAGAAGCCATATAACCTCTGTTGAATAAAGGCAGTTTCCTTTGTTGGAATAAAATTTTATCCTACTAGCTAATGTAAACCAAATCCTATTGGTCAATCCCAAAATTCTCTCCCAAGGCCATGCCACAGAATGCTGTTTGTGTCTTTCATAAACTGAGTACCTTTGGATAAGTCAAGTAACATCTCTAAAATTCTGTATCTTAGCCGTAAAATAGGGATAGCATAGTATCTACACAACTGAGTTGTAGAAGAATCAAATGTGATGAAGCATGTGACGCTTTTAGCATAATACCTGGCACAGAGTAATCACTCTGTAAGAATTACAGTAATTATAATTACTATTATGATTATTCTCAAGTTAATAAAGTCATTCAGCAGTGTAGTAATTCCCTAAGGTAGTATTATTCAGATTGAATATGCACATCCCTCAGTAAAATATTTTTTACCACACTCTAATACATGTTTATTTCTTTATAAATTATATACATGTACTTTTGTGCATCACACAAATATCAAAAATAAACATTTTAAAGAATGAATTCTAAAATACATATAATTTGAAGTTCTCCTATTTTCTTCCCCATCCCAGTTGTCTTGCACATCGCCTGGGCAGCAAGTTCCCCCACTTCTAAGACCCCTGTCCTAAACAACCCTGCAACATTCGGCTGAGTCCCCAAGAAACCTTAAAGATGCCACAAAATTCACAGAAGACAGAGGACTTTGAACTCACATGAATTTCACATTGAAATTTACACATTTGGGGAGTATTTTTCAAGATAAAGGGAATCCCCACTTAAAGCCAACAACTTTGGAGTGTCATAACTCCAAAAATACCATGGAAGAAATATCAGAGCTAGACTGGTCTGCCATGTTCAGCCACCATCTTGGGGCCCACATTTTGCAGAACCGCCTCTGCAGAGCACAGCTGTGTGGAGACAGGAAGTCAAGAACCAGTGGCCATTTATTTCACCAGTGGGACCACAGGCTCTCCCAAGATGGCCCAGCACTTTCAGAGCAGCCTCGGAATTGGGTACACCCTCTGTGGAAGGTAGGCAGGAAAACTGTTTTTTTAAATTCTCCCCTGAACTACCAACATGTGTACCCGATTGCCTAGTTGGCACCTCTACTTAGATATCTCCAGTGAAACATCTACAAAATAGAACTCTTAATGTCTTAGCTCAGTAAATGATACCATCTAACCAACTGATCAAGCAAGAACTTAGGAACTGACCTTGATCCAATCCCCACAGCAGCATGTCTGGCTCCTTCTCCTCTTTGCCAAGTAAATTTACCCACCCAGAAAGGCCTAAAACTATCATATTACTCTATTTTCTTTCTTACTGAGTGACCATGAGATGAGCACATGTTAATGGAAGAGAATAAGAGGTTGTAGACATCACCTCCAGTCATGACCTTTAATTAACCACTGCTGACATCTGTCTTTCTCCATCATACCACTTATCCCATCATGACCCTGTGCAGCGCTCCCACTGTGTACTGGATGCTTGTGCAAAAAGACCTTAATAGGTATTTGGGCAGAAATCTCCATTTGAACCACAAACAGAAGTTATAATCCAGCATCACGGATCTCCCCTTTTCAGCACAGGATAGCCCAGAGTTTCTGTCTCGCCACTACTGACATTTTGAACCAAATAATTCTGTGTCATGGAGTGCTGTCCTGTGCTTTGTAGCATGTTGAGCAGCATTCTACCTGGCCTCTACCTACTATATACCAGTAGCACCTCCCTCTCCACCAGTGATGATGACCAAAACTGTCTCCAGACATTGCCTAGAGTCTCCTGGGGGGCAACCCACCCGCCGCATCCCCAGTTTAAGAATCACTGGGAAGGCCTTTAAGGGCAACTGAACATTTTTCCAGAGACAACCAGAGCTCTACAATCCCAGCACTCCCATCACCCCCACCCTAAAAAAAACCCACAACTACATTTATACTGTCTTGAAGTTAATAAAGTCTTATGACTTGAAGCTTATATTTAACTTAGCCAAATCACCTGAACATTAGATGAAGTTACGAAGTATATTTATTTAACTAATATGAATTCAATACATAAGAAGATAAAGGAAGAGAGAAACAATTTAAGTCATCAGAGTCACCCCTTTCTCCCCTAAACGTGGATGCTTCAAAGCCAAAACAAATGGGAAAAGGACATCCTTTGTTTCCCCAAGGTGTAGACATCTAGGAGGGAGAATGCTATGAGAAACAGAATAAAGCAGATATGAATCTTCTCTTTTCCTGATCAACTTCTTGTGGCCCTCAGAATGTGAACATCTTGCTCATATTTCAAGATTAATTCAAGGGCTATTCTATTTTGAATAGACACAATTCATGTCCTACCAAACCCTACTACCCATTTTGGGGCTCACTGTATCGGTCGGGCTGTTCCAAGCTTTCTCACCTGAGTCCTGTAGGGCAGCTGAGTAGTAAGACACTGGTTAAAAGCTCAAGCTCCAAAGTCAAACAGGCAGGGCTCTGCTACTTTCTAATAGTGGACCTCAATCACTCAAGAGGACCTTGCTAAGCCTGCCTTACCTCCACCCATAAGAGATAGTTAAGAGCTACCTCACAAGGTTCTGGAAAGAATTCAACGTCAGCAGCATGCTTGGTGAGTGAGATACTTGACAAGCGGTAAGTGCAGAGTACAGATTACTCAACACTGTTCTTTATTATTTGGGAGGCCTTGGGAGAATTCTTTAACTTTTTTCAGCCTCATTGTCTTCATTTATAAAATAGGGTTTGTGAAGATTATGAGAGTGCTCCAAAAGCCC